>NC_087064.1:22722200-22847966 GCF_963678635.1 Symsagittifera roscoffensis
GACGAAACCAGAACAGAGTATATTTTTCGAAGCTTATATATATCTACTTATATATATAAATCAACCACTTCAGTGATATTTTAATGATGAGAAACTATATACGAATCTTGAGGAGGGAAAAAAACGTGATTTTTTGGTCAAAATTTACCAAAAATGCCTAAAACCGCCTTTTTTTGGCCTTTTTTTTCAAAAATTTGCCTCCGGCGCAGAAAATTTGGACAAATTTGGGTTTTTATAGTGGTTTCTGAGAGCTCACAAAATCAATTTGGTCGATTTAAAAAAAAGGTCGACATGTTTTTCAAAATGTTTTTCAAAATCCGCCACCCCCTCAAGAATTTCCTAGTTCCGCGCCTATATATATTTTTGGTATTATACAGTTTTTACAGTTTTTGGTATTTATGGAATTATACAAAACTGTATGATAAGCTTTTTTCCTTGAATAAAAATTGTATGACAAGCTTTTTTGGTCGTCCTGGGTATTGCTAAGATAAGAGTAGTTTATTTCTTGGTTTCTTTTTTTTTTCAGTTATTGAACCTACAATGATGCGTGCAAAAAATTTTGTAATCTTTGTTGTTCTTACTAATGTAAGTTTTTCAGGACCTCTCTGAAAAGTATTATTTTACTGCAAAAAATTTGTCTAAAATAGGAGATTCTCAATGCAACACTACAAACACCTCTTCTAATTTTAGAAATTCCTAATAATTTTTTTGAATATTTAAATATTTTATAAAAAAAATCGACCATGTCAATTAGACTGCGTTTTACTGACGATAAGATCACGTCAACTTATGGTTTCGAACGGTTGACCAATGTTTGTTTGACACGATTGGAGTTTGTTTGACACATAAGACACTATTCGACAAATGACCAGACTCTGCTTCATTTTAGATTTCATATTAATTAATACTTTCTTCGACCGCCTCAGGCAACACCGAGAAACAGACATGAATCAAGTTTTTTTGGCAACCATGAGTGGAGCTGCTCAGCTCGGGTGTTAGCTTTAAAACGAATCATCAAATCATATTATGTAACTCAGTCTTCAAAATCTAATCAGTAACTATTGAAGGTGCAAAGATGCAGTTTAACCAATCAATTCATCCTATGAAAAAGTTAGATTAGAGCAAATTTTACAAAATCGTTCAATTTAGTAATAAAACAAAAAGCGAGTGTTTTTTTTAAGTTTTTTTGAAGTATTTTGGGGGTGGAGAGGGAAGTGATCGTCAACCACTATCACTTACAGCTTCATTTAAAACAGAAACCGTTATTTTGTCTAGCCTAACGTGTTTCATGATTTTATTTTAGTGTGCGGATAATCTAAAAACTCAAATTCGAATTAATGTTCTTTCTCGACAAATTACGAAAAATTACATTAGCACCAGCAAGATCATTAACAAGATTAGTACATATCATTTTTGAGACATTAAGCAGTTGAAACAATTGAAACTTGAACACTGAACATTTTGAAAATCAAAAACTCATTTAGGAAAAAGTCAAAGTTGTTCTACGGTTGTGCTGATTATTCGGTTACTAGTGAACTCTTCATATGAATTTCGGCATAAGCCCTGAGTCGAAGTCAAAATATTCATAGTCATATCCCATCAGCTCATCATTGTACGATTGATCCACAAACTCAGAATATTCTGTATCGCTGAAAAACGAAAAGAAAAGTTAATTCTGAAAGGTGTTATTTCCATCTTCGGGACAGTTTTTATTTAAAAAAAGGCAAAGTCATTTTGGAGCTACAGATTAGAAAACAAAAAAACCATTGCATATTCGAGGCTGGCTCGAATTATAGATCAATTTTATATCGTCATTAATGCCATATGATATAAATGTTCTTTCATAAAGCCAGTTCCATTTTCCTTGAAGTCGAGATAGTGATCATCTCAATCAGAGGCGGATTTAGGGGGGGGGGGCGATTGGGGGAACGCCCCCTCACCCCTCTACAAGGATTCGACCCCCTGCCGATCCAAAGGGTTCCCCTTTTGTACTATTTTGAGATATCCGTTTTTGGTGACGGACCATCAAATTTTTCTATAGGCGCCGTTGGCTCCAATATATACTAATTTTGAGGGGGGAGCGCGCGCCGAAAAACTCGATTTTTGGACAAAATTTTCCAAAAAATGCCTAAAAACGCCTTTGTCGGCCTGTTTTTTCATAAGGTCGACAATTGAAAATCCCCCCCCCCCCCATCGAGAAAATCCTAGATTCGACCCTGATCTCAATATTAGGGCTTATGAGATATGTTGCTGAAATAGACTAAAAGGCTCCAACCACAGAAAAATTTCCAAAAAACAAGCTGAATTTTTAAATTTGAACTCAACCTAATGGCCGTTGAGCAGCGACAAAGATTTGAAACCAAGCTTCAGCTATCAATGAAAAGATTTCGTATTAAAACTCTTTTTCATTGTATATCAAGACTATTTTTGATATCGTCATCCAAACCAAACTTATTAATTACTTGATTGTGAATTGAAAATTGTTTTGAATAGATAACCTCTTCCATATGATCTAACAGAAAGAGCATTATAGCATACTTGATACATTACATTACGAGGACGCATCATACCCGTGTGGCAGTTTTGTGTCGTTTTGTCTCGACTTTGTATTTTTCGTATTTGTTTTTAGAGCTAATTTTCTTTTTTTGTTGTTTTTTGTCAGCTGGTTGTTCTTGGTTTCTTTTTGTCAAAATCGGTTCTTCGTCAGTAATAAAATCGCTTCCTTTCAATTGACTCTTCAAATAAACCACTATACTTTAAAAATAGATAGTAAAGATAACCACATAAAAAGTAAGAATGGAACCTAGTTTTTTTGAATTCCAATGTAATTTCGTCTCGGTGATTAGTTCTATCAGGTGAGAACCTGTTGTACTTTCAAACCATAAAGTTTATAACTGATTCTGTCCGATCTGATGTTGAAGCTGGACCACTTTGGTTTTCGTTCCGATCCAGCATCTCATTGTCGACTTGGCTGAACTGTCAACGAACCGTCATTTTCTAACTTTTAATATGTACACATGTTGCATTCAAATGTTGTATGCGGTTTAATTAGCAGTTTTTGAATTGTCATATTTTGACCCTTGTTAAATTGAACGTATACCTTTTTTGTTCCGACTTTCGAACGAAAGTAACGGTATATTTGTGATCGGGGTGGTTTTTTTTTCTTCAGACAATTTTCGACTTTTTATCAGGTCATTTTTGACTCAGTTTTTTGTATATCATTCAAAAGATATGGTCGTCCTGAACTTAAACTTTAAGCAAAATTGTTCGTATCAGGGGGGGGGGGGGGGCTGAGTGTTTCGACTGCCTTTTAAGGTCTATGGGGCAGTAATAACATGAAAAATTGATTGTAAAAAAATTAAATATTTTTTCAATTTGAGATTTTTGCGAAAACCATCCACCCCTACGCCATATATAGTACAAAATGATACATTTTGCTCATAATAACAAATGATTATGACAAACAAGCTTCCTTCAACCAATTTTGAACGATTTCTAAGACGGACTAAATCTCCACTTAAGCATTAATAGCGAAATGTATTGCGAGTTAATTGTCCCAAAATGCCATTTGAATGATTGAAAAAAGTCCTGTCGAAAATGGCTAGTTAAAAGTCAAAAATTTTTTGAAGAAAAAAACCCACTCCGAGCACAAGTATTCCGTTACTTTAGTTACGAAAACGGGAACAAAAATATTTTGCCTCATATTTTTTCGTAAAACTATGGGGGTTTAAACATTGCCATTTTGCGTAAGCGGAGATTTAAATCGTCTTAGAAATTGTTCCAAATTGGTTGAAGGAAGCTCATTTGCCATAATTGAGTTGTTACTGGAGCAAAATCTAACCCTTTGAACCTTATATGGCGTGTGCGGGGAACTTGTAAACTTTTTTTCAATTTATATTATTATATTTAAGTTTTTCATGTTAGGCATGAACTAATCCCTGCCGGAAAACAAATACGCCATAGTTAATTGCAATAGAGTGTACAGGTCTCATCCAATAATTTTTCTTCATTACTTTTTGTTGTATCTAAAAATCTCTTTTTTCGATATGTTGCAGATTAACGACCCGTGTTAAAATTTAACTTTTTTTATTTTCAGTCTTGATAAAGTGATTTTTTGATTTTTGCATTGCCTGTAAAAGGTTGCCATAAATTTCTAGGTTTTACTTTGTGCTCATCGAAAATTCGTGTATCTTTTGCAAGATTTTCAATATTTGATTTTAGATTTATTCCGTAAAAACTTTGATAGGTGGAGCTCCTCTTTCAAACAATAATGACAGGTTGCATGTGCTAGAAAAGCATCATTGTTCTGTTGAAACATCTTTTTTTGGTTAATAATTTTCTTTTTTTTTGGTTTTAATCAAAATTCTTTTTAGCATTCCACTTTGTGTTTTACTGCTCTATTCAAGAAAAAAGCGCATAACTTGTGCGGTTATCTTGATTGGGCACCCGAAAGTAGACAATCAAGACAAAATAAATCGTTGTTTGACATCTCTCAGATCGTGTAGGGTACTTTTCGGTGTTCCAAATCTTTTGAACCAACCTACTATTATAATTCGCTCCATTATTTTCAACGGTTGCTTACCATTAATGAAAAGAGCTAAGGAGACCCAAGTGCAAAAATGTTCGTTTCTTTTCGGTAATGGTTTTGGTCGACTCTGCTGACTTTTTGAATTCCTCATATATTATTGACGTTAAGTTAAGTGTTGCCAATTTTTCCTGATTTCTTCCCTTTCATTTTTTTTGTCTTCACTTATCATCTCTTCCATTTCATTGTCCTTCAAATTGATCTTTCCGCAAATTCTGTTTTTGATTTACTGATATTAGTTTTTGGTTACTCGCAACTCCCAATCTTAACAAGAGGTTTTTTGTTTTCTCTCTGTTTGTTTCTTTACTTTTGAATCTTTTCGTCTGAAAAATTCTTAATCAGTTTTCGTTTTGTAAGTTTTTTTCTAGTTTTCAAAATCTTTCGACTTTATGGTTTTTTATTTTAATTACTCGCATGTTCCAATCCTAACAAGAGATTTTTTAAAAAAAAATCGTATCTGTTTGTTTCTTTACTTTTGATTGTTTTGTTCTAAAAAAGGTTAATCAGTTTTCGTTTTGTAAGTTTTTTTCTAGTCTTTGCTTATCATTTGCCAATTGATACCGTCCACACTCTTTGCGAATATCATATGCTTTGTATTCAAGCTTTCTACTTAGAATGTCCTCCTAGAGTTATGACTAAAATGTTTAAAAATCCATCGTAAATCGAAGAGTTTCTTTTGTCTCCAGTTCTTAGTATACTGGAATATGGTCGTGAATCATGTTGAAATTAAAGACAAGGTCTCGACTTACGACTTCTACGGGAATAGTTTATCAAAACTTGCTTGCCTTACCCTAACTGACCAAATTTGATTTATTCATTTGTTAATTTTCTAATTTTTTCTAACGTGATTTTTTTGTTTCTCTTTCGAGAAGTTTGATAAAAACCGTAATTTTTTTGTTGGTGTTTGGATAACTTTGCTAATTAATTGGTATTTTTGGCTTTGATTGGATGTTTGCAGATCTTATCCAAGCCCTGGTCTGACGTTTTATGTCTTGTTAGTTATCCGTTCAAAAAAACCTCTTTTTTCTTTTGTTTGATAACCGCCCTACTTTTTGTTATCAGTTCCTTGTTTTGCGCAATCTTTGATCCAATGTCCTATTTTCGCACAACAAAAACATCCCTGTGTGATCCTGCGTGTGCTAGAAGTGCTTCAATGTTCTGTTCAAATATTTTTGTAGTATATAATTTTATCTTTTTTGGTTTTAGTCAGTATTTTTTTAGTATTACGTTATGAGGTTTTACTGCTACATTCAAGAAAAAAAGCATAACTTGCGGTTATGTTGATTTGGCACCCAAAATTAGACAAGAAAGAGAAAAAAAAATGTTAATGAACTCATCACCCAGATTATGGAGTATACTTTTTGTTTGTTCCAAATCTAATGATTCAGCCGACTATTATTCGGTTCTTTTCCGTTAATGGATTGGTATGCTCTGGCGGTTGTTTTTGCGACTGATTTGTTGAAATCATTATATTTTGGTGACGTTTGATTTTAGTGTTTCCATTCCTTTCCGATTTTTTTTTCATTCCATTTTTTTCCCTATACTTTTCACCTCTTTGATTCCCTTGTCCTTCAAATTGATCTATTTTCAAAATCTTTCGACTTTATGGTTTTTTATTTTAATTACTCGCATGTTCCAATCCTAACAAGAGATTTTTTAAAAAAAAATCGTATCTGTTTGTTTCTTTACTTTTGATTGTTTTGTTCTAAAAAAGGTTAATCAGTTTTCGTTTTGTAAGTTTTTTTCTAGTCTTTGCTTATCATTTGCCAATTGTTACCGTCCACACTCTTTGTGAATATCATATGATTTGCATTCAAGCTTTCTACTAAGAATGTCCTTCTAGAGTTATGACTAAACTGTTTCAAAATCCATCGGAATTCGAAGTGTTTCTTTCGTCTCCAACCCTTATTTATACTCGAATATTGTCGACGATCATGTTGAAAATGAAGACGTTGGTGAATTCAGTGATGAGAATGAACTCAAACTTATTTCCATTATTGTTATGGTTTCAAAGTCAAATGGTTTCACACAAAACACTGTAAAAATGTACATTCTGTAAAAACAACTAACATTACCTTCGCCAAGCCATGTAATCGTGAGCATCTGTTGATTCAACACCTCGGCTAAAATTGGATGGATATGGAAAAAAGCATACTTTATTAGGTTGATGCAACTTTTTTGTAAATTATGCGTATGGAGTGGATGGAGGGGGAGGTTTTCACGGCAAAAGACCGAATGACCAATAATTAGCAACTAATAATTTTAATTTGACCTCTACAAATGTGTCAATCTAATATACATTTTTGCCATTCGGTGCTTATGGAATGAGTAGCTCCCCTGAGAAATAGTCATGGATAAATTGCCTTGGATCGATTTGTCTCGTGTTTAGCGGGGAATGTTTTATAAGTTGTGAAACTATTTGTTTTTACTTTTACCTCATTGGTCCGCTCTGAGTGGCCAGATCCCACATGACCGCATAGGCATTCAGCATCACTCTCTGCGAACTGTTTCCTCTACTAAGAGACGCAGGCCACCCTCTCATGTAAGCATGTCTGTGTGTATGGTTAGGGATATACTTTTTATGCACACTTTTTTTCATACATGAATAAACAGATTATTGGGCCAAAGTGGTTTTTCGTTCATGCCTATTTCACTGATATTTCAAAAAATAAATTTAAAGAATGGATGTAACAATTGTTTTTTTAACCAAAACTAGAGAACATGAAAAGTATGTTTTCGGAGTTTTCCGACCCCGCCCGACTCGTACCTGGGCATGCTAACAAGATTGTAAACAGCAAGCCAACGGCATACGAAAAGGATCCGTGAAAAAAAAATTGAATGACTTTCCAATGTATCAGTTTGAAAGTGAATATTTTCATCACCAATGTATCTATTATGTTTGTAGATTTGTACCAGTTTGTTTAAAAAATTAACCTTCCGAAAACTTATTGGCTTAGAAACAATCAATAAAAAGTCATCACCTTTTGATATAATTTGGAAAATAGAATTATAGTCACAGTACAGGAAGGGGCACAAAATTTTAAGCTTTCCCATTAATTCAAAATGTGAGGAGATCGAATTTGTCATTAAAAAGTATATCCCTGTTGTACATTAATGGCAAATACTCATCCACGGGAATCATCTGTTTTAGAATTTCAGTGCTTATTAGTTTCCTGGCGCCCTCTAGCGTCAAAAAGTACGCGTAGGTGCACCAGGAATGGCCGGGTTTGACCAAGTATAAGAGTTCTTGCAATTTACAACTCGTAGCAACTGCGATTGAATTGTAGATAAAAATACACAACCCAAAAAAGTGTATCAATCGAACAATAATAGGAAAATTTATCAATTATTTAACAATATTTCAACTAACTAGTATTCTTGAGGTCATTTCACTAAGCCAAATTGAAAAAATCTAATTACAAGGTGAAAAGTATTTTTTTCCATTGAGCCATTATCTCATCATTTTTAATTTATTGGTTGCATTGCAAGTAGCACATAATGTTATGATAGAGACTTCATTTTTTTCTTCAAATTTTTGGTTTAGACAAGTAACCAGATAACGCCAAATGCGAAAAAATTATCTGATTTGAAAACCTTATGCGGAATACAATTGAGTTAACTTATGGTGAGCATAGTGGTGAGATGACTAATTCTAATTCTCCGTGATCTAGAGAAAAATCAAAACGGATGAGGTGAATAAATTCAATCAAGCTTTGCTGAACGTGAGTCTATAAAGTTTAAGAAAATTAGTCAGGAAACTTTCTTTGGGACTTTTTGATTTTTTTGCAATATTATTTATTCCTTAAACTTGGAGAATTAATTTTGCTTTTCATTTTAGCATACGATTTTGAATTGAATTACCAAAGTAAAACTGCAAAAAATCAACTTGAGTGTGAAAAACTTTTGAGATTTTTTCCGGAAAAAAAATGAGCAACACGAACCATATAAGTTTGTTTCAAACTGAGCCATTCAAGCTATTGTTTTATGGATGTAAGTATGTATAAATTTATGTATGTATGTATGTATGTATGTATGTATGTATGTATGTATGTATGTATGTATGTATGTATGTATACATGTATTTAAATATGTATGTATGTATGTATGTATGTATGTATGTACGTTTTTATGTATGTATATATGTGTGTATGTATGTATGTTTGTATCTATGTGTATATGTATGTAGGTATGTATGTGAGAATGTATCTATGTATATATGTATGTATTTATGTAGGTATATATGTATGTATGTATGTATGTATGTATGAATGTATGTATGTATGTATGTCTGTCTGTATGTATGTATGTATGTATGTGTGTGAATGTTTGTATGTATGTATGTGTGTTTGTATGTATGTATGTATGTATGTATGTATTTAAATGTATATATGTAAATATGTATGTACAAAATTGTTATATGTAATTTGAGGCACTTTTTGAGCTTTTCTAAAGAATTGCGCTCAAAGTCTGGCTTCAACTGATCCGTTTAATTGGTTTTTGAGCGTTTTTTGAACAAAAACTTGAGCGGTTCGGTTTTTGAACGGTTTATTTACAAATAATTCAAAAATCGCGCAAAATCTAAACAATTTTTGAGTGATTTTTCTAAATAAACCGCACAAAAATCTTTCAAATCTAGCGCGATTTCTGTAAGAAAAAACCTTACAATTATCTGTGGGAAAACGCTCGAAAGCTGCTCAAACCGCTCATTTCGAATGATGTTTTTGATCGCAATTGTCTAAGAAAACGCTCAAAGTGCTCAAGTTTTGTATCAATTTAGGTGCAATTTCTCGACTCGTGGTATCAAAGATTCGTCAATCTTTATTTAGATTTATATATTTTGAAGAGATCTACCACATATCGGTAAGTTTCTCTCTTAGATGTACACTCACACTGTATCAAGTGTTGCTTAAAGAAAATTTTGAAATTAATGTTTTTTGTATTTCTTTGGTACAAACTCCAATTTTTAATGATTTACACCAATGGAGAAATGTTTGAAGTACATTGATCTAGAAGAGAGAACACGAAATTACTTTGGCTTTTTTCTTGCTTTTAGTTTGCCGTCTTTTGTACCACGACACCCCTCAAACCCTTATTTTTTACGAAAATTGCATGAAAACTTGCACGCTTCCTTTCATTTTGCAATATGTTTTTTTTTATTTTACTGAAATTTCGCATAGACCAAATAATTCAAAAGCACGTTAGTTTATTTGAATCTAAAACGCCGCTTTTTTAGTTGCTAACATGAGACTGATTTTTAGCTACGAGTTGTTTTTAATGCCTGCCTTCTCCAAGACAATTCAGGTCATCTTTTGTGTCTTCATTTAAAGAGCGTCCTAGGTATCTGAAAAACTAACTTAATAGGGTTTCAATGTTTACCGTAGATGGGATTTCTTTTTGCCAGCGTAAACATTTCAAAACTTTTCTGTTCTAAAAAAAATTAAGATAGCCAATTGACAGTTGGAAAAAATATCAAACGAAAGGAAAGAGAAAAGGCTCATTTATTGTTTGGAAATATTCAAAAAAAGTTTTGCCTTTATAGTTTTTTGAATTTCAATAACAATTAATGACTGACATTTTTAGGTTAAAAAACAAATTCAAGAAAACTGGATCAATGGGTAATTTTTTAAATCCACAGAGAAATTTGAACATGGAAGTCCATTTTCGAAATTAGAAGTCAAATTGCTTCTTAAGACCTTTTGCTGTTTGATAGTGGAGTTTCTTTTCTTTTCACAAAAAATGAACTGAACTTGAAACAAAATCAAAAAACAAACTGCAAAAATTAAAATTGACAGTGAAAACAATTAGCTGAAAAAATTGAATTGAACTCAAATAGGGTATCGATACCAAGATGCAATCAAAAAAGGATATTCTGTTAAACATTAGAGCTTTAAAATTTTCCTAAAAAAAGCATTTCGACTTAACTATGAGTCTGAGCTACGCTCCTTGACTCTCAACAACATGGTTCAAAATTTTTAACGCTTCAAAAGAAACTAACTAAAATGTTTTGGCAAGTGGGCGCTACAAAACTCAACAAATTTCGATTGGAATGGCCACATAAACAGACATTTAAATTTCTTCGGTTTGCAAGCAAAATGCATGTGCTGTTTATTTTTACTACAAAAAGTCAAAATTTCTGTTATCTGAAGCTTTTCTATATCTTGTTTTTGCAGACCTTATAAGAAATTTAGAAACAAATTTTTATATAATTTGGAAGAGGTTGGCTTATTAATAACTATTCGCAAGTTGTTATGCTTCTTGTTTAATTTCTGTTTGTCTCTTGTTTTATCAAACTATCACCAATAAGTATCTTTATATAGTGCAAACTGTTCAGAAAAAAACTAACAGTAACTCTCCTCGTTGACGCATAAATTCTTCTAATGAAGCATTCAAATCGTGATGGAAATTATAAAAGTCAAATTGCTCCCCATCTATCATGAACTCTGCGTCATCTTCCAGAATGAGAACCAGCTTTAGCTTCTTCTCAATAATCTCAATCCAGATTTGGTAGTGGCTCAAAAAGCAGCCCACCTCTCCCCATTTCATAGGTCTAATCATCAACAGTATTTAAGACATCACATGAGCTTTCAAATGCGCTTTTAGAGCTTTTATTATGAAACTAATTTATTAATAAATAAAGTTCCGACTATAATCACAGAACAAGGATAAATGAAAAATGACCAAAATCGTGAAGTAAAAAGATACCACCAAGTAGCCAAGACGACAGTTTAATCTTCACGTTGTATCTGTGTTCTGTTCTTATTTCTAAAAGTTAAAGTTTGTGTCCTTTTATGGAAAATTTAGTCTAAAAAAGTTCTTATATTTTCAATTGGCAAAGGTCATTAGTTAGATTTTGCATAAATAAAGATCTCCAAAAACAATATTAAGCTTGTTTTTTTAAATGAAGACAAGCGAATAAGAATTTTTTTTACTTTGACAGCTTTTAAGCAAAAAGTGGCCATTTTGGCAAATTTTGATGGAAAAAATTTACCTCCAGTTTTTGCTGTCAGTGATTTGTCAATGCTTTTCACTTTTTGCTGATTTTTTAGTTTCTTTTTTTTTCCTTAAAGTTGCCCTATTGAAAAAACAACTTGGTCATAAACCTATAGTTTTTGATTTAAAAACAACCACGCCTACAAAAAAGTAATGCAGATGTTGAACCTTGGAATCAATGTTCAACATTTTGCAGTGAGTAGGAATAGCTTAAGATAAGGCAATAACTGAAGAATTTACATATTTTGAATTAAATCAGTTGTTCCTTGAGTGAAAAATGTGGTCCAATCAAAAATCGATTTCGGTCTCAGCTCACTGAGAAATATTTTGATACGTCACAATTGCTCTTTAAGTTAACAGAAGAAAGAATTAACTGGCTTACGCTTCATATCTGTGGCTAGAAAAACACCAAAAACATCATCAGGCATCTGGTCAAAAATTTTATTGGTCGTAAGAAAACAGAGAGATTGATTTTTTGAGATTTTTTTTTAGCTGATTGACTTTTTATTGCATAAAGTATCTCAATGTCATTGGCGAAATCTCAATGTCATTGGCGAAAACAATATCAAAAAACACTTCTAAGTTTCCCAGAGACAATATTTAAATAAATAAAATTGTTTCAAGAGACCAAAAACAATTTTGAGAGATTGATTTTGCCATTGGCGAAAACTTTTTCTCAATGCCATTGGCGAAATCTCAATGTCATTGGCGAAAACAATATCAAAAAACACTTCTAAGTTTCCCAGAGACAATATTTAAATAAATAAAATTGTTTCAAGAGACCAAAAACAATGTTTTACAATTACGCTATATTTTTCCCAAAATGATTCTACAATGCTGAATAAAACTGCTTCCGTTTCAACTTCAAACTTTTTACCAAGAATTTTTCCGAATAAAAACTTCGGGTCTATTGTTCTAAAAAACATTAAGAGAAGAAATATATCGACGATGTGTTTTTCGATTCCTTCCCGGATTTGTGGCGGAAATGGCTATTTGATATGGCCAATTGAGAGAAGTAGGATAAAAATCAGTATTTTTGAACAATTTAAAAGGCGCTAGTTGGTTGATAGTTTTTGTTACTTCCATGATTTTTATGGAGGAGCACCATTATGAGGCCAATTTGTGCACTGGATAGGCGCACATTTTTGCGCCAGTATGTTCTTGGACTCCAGAGACAAATCTCTGAACATGTTGAAACTTTGTCGGAACAATCAAAGAGAATGAAAGAACAAAAGACGACAAAAGGAGCGCCCTTGTCGCGGAATCTGCTTACAATTCCAAAATTGCACAGTTTGGCCTCACAATGACTTTAGTTTGACATATTTTCAAGTTCAAACTTCTTCAACCGAAAACTGTCTCCTTAGTTTGAGCTTTTTTTGTCTCTTTTGTTTTGAGAGGAAAAACTTGTTGAAAAAATCTGTGTTCAAGCTATTTGGTATATTTATTAAGGTTTTTTGCGTTTCTTACATTTTATAACAACATAAATAGAACTGCAAATTAAATTTATCTGAGCCTTTATCAAATTCTGCGATTGCGTTTTCTATTTCTGAAGTTCTCTATGTTCTGCAGTTCAAGAGAACTTGATCTTCAATCATAACCACTGTTCGAATTTTTTGCAACTCGTTTTTCAAAATTTGGTTTGATTTTAGACAAAAAAGTAAGACCAATCTGGTTTAATTCTTAACAGGTTTAATATCTGCAATCTTCGGGCCCAAAATTTTACCTCAAAAGATATCAATTTTAGTTTTGTTCAGTCATTCAAAAAGTACTCTTAACCTATATGTTCATATACAGACAAAACTATACCACTGCAAATTGCTTGTGTAGACCAACAAATCTTAAGAGAGATGTATCTCGAAAAGTGGGTGCTGTTTCCACCTGTGTTCGGTCTGTGGTGGGTCGGTCGAGTATATCGTCGGTCTGTAGATTGGCTGTATGTATCTCGATTGAGAACACGATTGTTTAATATATATATATATTTTTCTTTCAAGAATAATCGAAAATCATTAAGAGGAAACAACGGAATAATATCATTTTCGGAACAAAATTATCAAGTTTTAAACGATATCGAAATCGAAAGCGACTTTATTGTCACTACTTTTGCCAATAAGTGGGAATTTTCACGCTTGCCAGAAGTTAGAAGTCAATTCTGGCCAAAGTCTAATTAAGTTCATGTCCAGAACATCATTTAAAAACAAGTTTGACTTAGGAACAATTTTTATCCGGTTCAAATCAAGTGTATTCCCAGTTTTTTAGTAGTAAATACTTGGAATGATCGGGATTCGAACCGGAGACCGTTCGGTTTCAGGTCAAGTACGTTACCGCTAGACTAGCTGGTCTTGATATGCTTTCATTTTAGTTTCAATCTTGAACATCCTCGGGCCCCAACGGAGCAAGAACTGGGGCGAGTTTAACAAGAGGTCGGGTTAAATCTCCTGTTGCGGTTTTAAGGAATGCGGAACGGGCGGTAGCGTCTTTGCCATAGTTAAGCGTTTTAACGCGAGCGAGAGGGTAGTAACCACGCGGGCTACTATCCTCGACGATCCAAACAAGATCTCCTGCTTTGAGTTCTTTTTCGGTAGGGGTGTGCCATTTACGGCGTTTGTTGAGAGTCGGAACGTACTCGCGTAGCCATCTAGTCCAGATGGCGTTAGCGTATCCTTGTGCGCGAAGATAACGCTTTCGATGATCGAAATGTTCGTCCGTCGCAATCGACGGGAAACTAACTGAGCGCTGGCCTATCAAGAAGTGATTTGGCGTTAAAGCCTCAATCTCGTTCGGGTAACTGCTTACCGCTGTAAGTGGACGCGCTTTGAGGGACTGTTCCACCAGACAAAATGTGGTCTGGAGTACCTCGTCGGTTAATTTACGGGGTGTGAGGATGGAGTAGAAAACTCTCTTGCAACTACGTACAAGACTTTCCCAAGAGCCACCATGATGTGGTGAAGATGGTGGGTTATACTTCCATTCGATGCCTTTGTGGACAAGGAGAGCGGGCGCAAGATCATTCCATGCTCGAGTACACAGAAGAAGCTCTTTCTCTGCACCGACAAAGTTTGTACCATTATCGGACCAAATTTTCGATGGAGTTCCTCGCCTAGCGATGAATCGTTCTACTCCCATGACACAGGAGCTTGAATCCATTGATAGTACGACTTCAATATGGATGGATCTAGTGGTCAAACAAGTGAACAAAAACGCCCAACTTTTCTCCGAACTCCTACGGATTGTTACGTGAAAGGGTCCGAAGTAATCGGCTCCGCAATTGTTGAAGGGCGCTTGGCGGTATCCAAGACGCTCAATTGGCAGATCAGACATGAAAGGGGTGATAGTTTTCAACTTTCGCTTTCGGCAGTTTTTACAATTAAGTTCAATGTTACGGAGCAATGATCTTAATTTTAAGATTGCATATTCTATCTGGATGAGAAATCGTAGGTAGTCAATTGACTGATGCTCATGTTTGTTGTGTTGATGAGCCACAAACAATTTGACTAATGGATGACGGCCATCAAGTATGATGGGATATTTATTTTTAAATTCGAGTTCAGAGAGACGACTAATGTTCCACGGAAATGATTAAATTTAGGATTTAATCGGAGGATGAATGCTACTACGCGCAATAATTTGAGAAACGAGCTGTAACGTTTCCACTTAATTACGGGTTCAGGGACTGACGGATTGATTACAAAATTAGTGGCAGTATCGATGACATCATCGATAGGACCTTTTAATTTTATTTTTGTCATCACATCGACATTTGGCCGAAAGGGCCAATCACTGGTTCTGAGGAAGCTGGGACCTTGAGTCCAGCTGCTGTCTTTCAAGGCTTCAGCGGCAATACCTCGAGTGGCAGTATCAGCTGGGTTGTTTTCAGTATCTACGTGATACTATTCGTCGACAGTGGTAACTTCCAGTATTTCGCCTACTCGATTAGCGACAAATACTGGCTGCTTTGCAGTCAAATGGAGCCATTATAGCACAGTGGTGCTGTCAGTCCATATAAAGACATCATTTATAGGGATCGAAAATGCTTTCATGATATCTATTTTGAGGCGTGTAGCAAGCAAAGAAGCTTGCAGCTCTAACTTTGGGATGGAAATAGCCTTCATTGGTGCTACGCGGGCTTTACCCAGAATGAAGGCGAGTTTTGTCTCATGTGTGTCAATAATGCGCGCACGGAGAATACCAACTGCACAGAAGACTTCCTGTGAACTGTAACCAAACATATGGAGTTCAATTTTGTCAACTGCGGATGGAAAGTAGCATCTCGGTATGATCAGTTGACCCAGGATGGGTAGACCAGACCGCCATTCGAGGAATTTGGCATTCAAGTCGAAAGGAAGTGGGTTATCCCATTGTTGACCACTGATTCTCCAAATCTCTTTAAGAAGTAGTCGGGCTCTGACAGTGTACGGAGCGACTAACCCAATAGGGTCGAAAACTGAAGAGACAAAACTTAGAACTGTACGTTGGGTAACAGTATCCTTCAGTTCTCTGTTTACACCTCGACTAACTACCAAGGTATCGAGAACGTGATCCCATTTCAAACCTGGAACATGCGATTCTTGACCTTCCTTACTTAGAATCTCCTTAACTTGACTTAAATTGTCGCTTGACGTACATAACTCTTTCTGAATCTCTTTGACATCGCTCACGAATTTTGTCAACTTAAATCCTCCTAACTTAAGTAGTTCTACAAAGTCCTTACTTAATTTTAATGCCTGTTCAAGTTCGGGAAACGAATCAAGATAATCGTCCATGTAGAATTTTTGCATCACGGCTGACGCTGCGTCGGGGAACAAGACTTGATTGTCGCGAGCTGTCTTTTGAAGAGCAAAATTAGCACATAAGGGCGAGTCACGAGCTCCGAAAATGTGTCGCGTGTAATGATACGTTACCACATCGGTTGTGGGATCCTCCCACCACAGAAAAAAACGAAGTGACAGTTGGTCGATTGGGAGAACACCAACCTGAAGGAACATGCCTTCAATATCAGCTGATACTGCATGTTGATGTTGACGGAATCTCATTAGGACGGCCAGCAGACTCTGAAGCAAATCTGGGCCAACCAAAAGAGCTTCATTAAGTGATGATCCATGAAATTTGGCTGCACCATTTAGGACGCGGCGGACTTTTCCGGGTTTATTTGGATTAATCACGGGGTGATGAGGAAGATACCATTCCCTAGCGGAACAATTTTTGCAGTCATGTGTATTCACTTTGATGACTTAACCTTTGTCAAACTCTTCTTGATTTTTTTTGCGTATAAAGCCCTGAGGTTTGTGTCTTTGTCTAAACGTTTTTCCATAGATTTAAGTTGTGCTAAGGCGGAGTAGTAGTTGTTGGGCAACTGTGAGTGGTCTTCGGCCCAAAGCATCCCAACGGCGTATCTATCACCATCATGTTTAGTTGATGCTTCTAAAATTTTATACGGCCTTTTATCGTCTGACGATCGGGCATCTACTTGTTTATACGTACCGTATGATTCAAGTTCGTAGCAGGATTTGACCTGCTCTACCAAACTTACATCTTCGATGTTACAATGCAAGCATGTTGAGATCAGGCCGGTGGAGGCAGGGAGTGGACCACTTAAGACCCATACAATTGGGAGGCGAACTTCGAAAGGTGATTTTTGGCTTTTATCCTGGCAGTATTCCAGAGGACAAATGTACTCATAAACATCTTGACCTAAAATCATTTCGACATCAGCGTACCGAAATTCGACTGAATCAATTGGTTCCAAGTGAGAGTATTTCCTTGCAACCTACGAACTTTAATTATATCTGAACCTATGTAAATGTTGTTTTTTACAAATGCACAAACGGTGAACGAAATATCTGGATCAAATTCAGAAGAAACGTTCAAATCAACTTGTTCTGAAGTAATATCTTCGGAACAATTGGCGCCATTGACAGTCAAATCAATTTTCCTACCTGTCAGATTGAGTCTGCGAGCGAGTTCAGGTGAATTACAAGAGTGACTGCAAGCTGTGTCACATAACACAAGTGCGGTGGTTTCAGAGTCATTTGATGATAATGTGAGATTTATAAGTGGCATCAGTCCTTTTAGATTCATAAGGGATGTCCCACAAGTATTGTTTTGCGTCGTGGGTCTAAATGGAGTTTGATCTGCGGGATTGGCTGCAGTTGTGTGCGGTGCATAACCAGATTGGTTATTTGTAGGGAAAACGCGTTCTGCGCCGTGCAGTAACACATTATGAGTGCTCTTGCACTGTGGTTTATGCAAGTTTTGGTCTTGGGACATTTCCTAAACATGTGATTTCCTTGAAAACAAGAAAAGCAAAGCTTATTTTCAGCGCAAAATTTAGCACGCTGTGTTGGAGTTTCTTCTTTAAAAACGCTACATTTAAAAATTGATTGCTTGCCTTTACAAACTAAACATGGACTATATTGAATATTTGCGTCAAACTTAGCTTGCGAGTTTGCGGCAAACATTTTAACATTGGTTTTTGTTCGAACCGAATTATCCTGATTTCTATTGTAATTTGATGAAGGACGCATATGTTCATGCGCTTCAGCTTTATCCTCCAGCCAATGATTGAAATCAATTAAAGACGGAGCATACAAACTCCGTTTTACGGTGTGGAACGACCAAGACTCTTTCATATTAGGTGGGAGCTTCTCTATTGGTTTATCGAGAAGTGTTGCACTTTCAAGGTCTGCGTTGTAATGTAAAGATTTGAACACTCCAACTATGCTTGCTATCATGGATGCAAAACTTATGATGCTGTCGGAACTATGCATCTTAACGGGCGGTGAATTATAAAGTTTGTCCAGATATGCACGTATTATTATTTGAGGTTGGCCAAATTTTCTCTCAAGTTTCATGAGAGCATCTTTGTACATCTTACCACTATAGGCAAACTCAGCTATAGCAGTCTCAGCTTTATCTTTGACTAATGATTTAAGGTAGTACAGCTTAACATCATCTGACAAGTTTTGAGAGTCCACAGCACTTCGGAATTGTCCAATCCATTCAAACCACTGAAGTGGACAGCCACCGTATTTCCTAAGGTTTCACGGTGGTAATGGATCCTTACGGTTGAAAGTTAGTATTTCCTTTAAATCTTCAAGGGTTACTGCATTAGGTGGTGGTTGAACTGAGGTTGAAGCGAAATTGTGTGGCTGAGGAACAAATGATGTCGGATAAGCTAAGGCACTATGTGGATAGCTGGGGACTTGAGACAACTGCTATGTTGACACTTGATCTTGGTTATTGTAAAACACTGTCCCTCCAACAGTGCACGGGTATTGTGAAAGTGGTGGTTGAACTATTGGTGTGACAGTTTGAACGGTATTTAACGCCTGGGGTACTGTAGAATCTGATGCGGTAAATGGCGCGGTGGTTGGAGGTGCCATTCTCCAGGTATTCATATTGGGTATATAACGAACGGGATGTGGATGGTTGAAGGAAGGTTGATTTGTTGAAACACGAGTTGAGTTATTAATACTCGCTGGTGGAGCAGTAATAGGAATCAGGTTCACCGGCTGGGTTGCCGTATTGACTGTTGTATTAATTGGGACAGAAGCGTGTAATGTGGGGACCATTGCTGCTGGCATACGTGGAATGAAAGGAAGCGGGGGCGAGGACGGGGGCGGGGGTGGTGGCGGCGGCGGTGGGAGAGGTTGAGAAGGAATCTTCAAATTATGAACGGTATATGATACCACCGATTGTAATGGTAGGCAAACGCTTGGGTTGCTACTGGATGGAAAAAGGTGGACGTTTATTAGATCAACCGTGCTTGGTGGTAGAGACGAAGAAACCAAATTGGCGATGCCCGGAGGTTGATGTTCTTGTCGGGGAACAATGGTTATAGTTGATGCAAGTTCCGACGAATGTGTATCGAGTGCTTCATCTACCCAATCTTTTGTTCGGGTTTCAGCGACGACTTGTTGTGTTCTACTCGAAGGCAGAGCGGTTTTATTGATGTCAGTATCAATGTCCGAATCATCATCCACTAACTCTGTTTCAACTATTTTGGCCTCATTGAGCTTTCGTTTGTTCTCCTCAACAAGTGTCTCAAGAGCCAATTCGTTTTCTTTTTCTTTTAGGCGGATACCTGTTTCATTTTGTCGCTCGATTTCAAGACGTCGCAATTTTGCTATTTCGAGTTCGCTTTTGCGCTGACTGGTCATTTGAGACGCTCTAGAGTGCAGGGAACTATATCGGGTGGACCGGCTGACAGTTGAAGCAGCTCGCGATGCTTGCGGGTCAGCAACTCCAGTCTCTGGAAACAAAGTTTTCGCCATTTCCAAGTGCTTAATTGACAATTCCAGCATTTCATCTCGAGCGCAATTAATGCTGATCAACCAAGTGTCAAGATCAGCGAGAGCACTGCTAGGTTCTAGCGTTTTTTGAGCAAGAATGCGAAGGTCGTCGTTTTTCCTTATTGCGTTTTCTATTGCTATTTGGCACTGCTGGATAGACCTTTCAACTTTGACTGTCCTTACCTTTGCTAAGAGTGAGCCTTTTAGATCTGAATAGAGCCTATAAAATTCCTCTTCATATTTCCTACGTCCGTCAAAATACTTAAACAGCTTCTGAGCTTGCTTATCTGTCATGACTTAGCTTTAAATAAAGGAAAAGCGGGCGGTTGTGAACTATCGAAGAAAGGGGATTAAAAAGTCAAGTGTGATGTCACTCTTCACACCTGCTCAGACAAACCGGAGTTGCAAAAAAGAACGTCACACTTTACTTTTTAAAGGGGGTGGGGAAGTTCACCTTTACAATTTAGAGCGAGCGGAAATAAAATAAAAAAAAGGAAAACAAACATTTAGAATTAAATTACAAAATGAAATACATTGACACTACAAAAAATATCAAAGGTTCTTTGCTGCAGGTTCGACAGCTAGGCGGCGGTTGCGTTCGGCACGACTTTTTTTTTGAGAGGGTCGCTTTTTTTTGTTCTTTATTTTTCTTAAGTTTGCCGTATTACTTCGGACTATCGAGAAAGGCTTTAGTTCAAGGTCAGTTTCTTGGTGAATTTGGAAGTACTGATGGAGTAAGCGAGTGTCTTTCTGCTTACGCTTAGAGATTAAGTCGCCAGACACGCTTAAAATTAAAATGCCCGTTGAGCAAAGCAAATCGTAGATATTAGGAGTTTCGACTCGTTGACAATATACAATTGCAGCAATATTACTTTTGTAATAAAGCAGAATGTTGCGCAGTTCGAATTCCGTGAGTGCTGTACGTTGTTACTATTGTGCTTGCTGATTGAATTGTTGATCAGGTCGTGCCAGATTATTATATCATTTCAATGGGCTAATTCGCCGTCTAAAAAAGTTTGGGCACGTTTTGATTGGTACTTGTGGTTGAGACTTAAACCACCAAGGGCATAACAGTATTGCGATATACGGTTTTGCTCGACTATACGTAGCGTTTTATGAGCACGAGAGAGCGAGCTAGCGGCTAATATATACATTTACGACGGCATTCGGCACGATAAAAAAAATGGGGGGAATCAAGTCAACCGGATTTTGAGAATCTCACACCTGCTCAGAAACAACCGGAGTTGCAAAAACTCAAAAAGATTGACTTGATATAGTGCTAAGGTGTCTGTACACTGCGTAATTTTGCATTGCTTACGTTTGCCGGGCTGTTTTTTTTTCGCAAAAAAAGTGAAAAAAAAAATTTTTTTTCGAAAAAAAAATTTTTTTTTCTTATCGTCTGTGTCAGTTTGGTACCGAAATTAGACGATTTGGGGTCAATTTCGGATTTTTCAATTTTCTGCGAAAATTTTCTCAAAAATTTTTACAAAATTTTTTTTCTAACGGGTCGGAACGGTGGGTTCGGGTTTGAGTTATCGACTACTAACTATAAACTAGCAAATGAAACCAAAATTTTAACTTTTAGTCAAATTTTTTCGATTTTCGATTTTTTTTTTGAATTTCGGATTTTCTGGGTGGGGTATTCGGGTTAGACTATTGGCAAAAGCACGGCAAACATAATGAAAACAACATTTTAGCACACTGAATGGATTGGATGGGTCACAATAAAAAACATTAAAGGATCGTAAAACAATTATAGCTCTGGTTTATGAAGAAACTAAATTGAAAAGTTACGTCTTACAATAAATTTTTTTGTCAACTTCGGCCATCAAAAACGGTTAGGGAGATTCCTGTCCCACTTACAGGTAGCTGTCTGCATACATCTTCGTGAAGTTGCACAATCACCTTTCACTGAGGTACTTCTCACTCACAAAAAACTTAGTCGTCAAGCGTTTCGTCTGGTTTGTCGTCGATTGTCGGCGGACCATGTTTCCACCTGTGATCGGTCTGTGGTGGGTCGGTCGAGTATATCGTCGGTCTGTAGATTGGCTGTATGTATCTCGATTGAGAACATGATTGTTCAATATATATATATATTTTTCCTTCAATAATTATCGAAAATCATTAAGAGGAAACAACGGAATAATATAATTTTCGGAACAAAATTATCAAGTTTTAAACGAAATCGAAATCGAAAGCGACTTTATTGTCACTACTTTTGCCAATAAGTGGGGATTTTCACGCTTGCCAGAAGTTAGAAGTCAATTCTGGCCAAAGTCTAATTAAGTTCATGTCCAGAACATCATTTAAAAACAAGTTTGACTTAGGAACATTTTTTATCCGGTTCAAATCAAGTGTATTCCAAGTTTTTTTTGTAGTAAAAAACTTGGAATGATCGGGATTCGAACCGGCGACCTTTAGGTTTCAGGTCAAGTACGTTACCGCTAGACTAGCTGGTCTTGATATGCTTTCATTTTAGTTTCATTCTTGAACAGGTGCAAAAGGTTCAAACGATGTTTTCATTTGAAAAAATTGGTGTTATATATAGTAACAAGACTGCTCGTATCAGGGCGAAGCCCTGAATGTTCCGACTGCCTTTTAAGGTCTATGGAGCATTAATAACATGAAAAATTTCAATGTAATAGAAAAAAAAATTTGAAAAAGTTTGAGATTTTATGTAAAAACATCCCCCCACACGTCATATTAAGTACAAAGTGATAGATTTTGCGCCTATTAACAAATCAATTATGGCATAAAGGCATCCTTGAACCAATTTGGAACGATTTCTAAGACGGATTAAATCTCGCTGACGCGTTAATAGCGCGAAATTTATCGCGCGTTAATTGTTCCAAATTGGCCAAAATGGCAGTCTTTAAACCCCCATAAGTTTATGAAAAATGATCACAGGTAAAATAATTTTTCAAATTCAAGCTGAGGACAACAATAGTTTTCGAATGATATAAAAAAATTCTGTCAAAAATGGCCAGTTAGAAAGTCGAAATTTGTCTGAAGAAAAAAAAACCCACCGCGAGCACAAATATTCCGTTACTTTCGTATCGAAAGTCGGAACAATAATGACATTTTCTGGCTATCAAATGAGAGTAAATATGTGTTTACAAAACTGGAAACTATACCCTTGTTAAATTTTGTTGGGCGACATAGGACGCTTGTGGTAATTTAGCTTTGTCTATAAATGAACATATAGGTTTGGAGTAACTTATTATTGACTAAACAAAGCTAAAAATGATAATTTTTGGGTTACATTTTTTGGCTCAAATTTAGCAAAACAAATTGCACCATAAGAAGTTTGTAACATTTTTAAGCAAGTTTGGTCTTCATCATTTTTCGTCTGAAATTAACTCAATTTGAGCAAAACGCATTGATTAACTCAATTTGACTCAAGATTAACTCAATTTGAGAAAAATGCAAATTTATATTTCTATTTATTTTGCCGAATGATTTAAATCAGCAATGTAGTTTTTAATAAGTTTTTCTGACAAACGTGTTAAATTTTTCAAAAAGTTTGACCTTGAGACAGTGAAATGACTTAGAAAATACAACAGAATTTGTAAAACGCCAAAAAGCTACGCACACTGATTACATTTTTTCAGAGACGTCTTTAGTTTCAATAACTTCAAGTCCACAGTTTCAAAATAATTTCATTCAGTAACTATCTTTCAAGTATATTTTCATAGTGAAAAAGCGCGAAATTTCAAAGGCTTATTTTGATTTATTTTCAGCTTGGAGTACAGAACTCAGCTTGAAGGACAGAAGTGAATCAAAATTTTAAGACGTCCAATAAATGTGTGAAAAACTTAACAGCAAAATTTTTTTGATGCTTTCTTTGTCATCATCACAAAAAGTCAACAGAAAAATAGCCAAATGAACACAAACCCAATGCTTTGCACCAGTCAATTTTTTTCTTTTCATTTCATGATTGTTTTCTAGATTCACCGTAATGCGAACAAAAAAAACTTTTTTTATATCGACTTCATTGAAATAAGAGATTAAAAATAAGATATACTTTTTGCTGTGTATATTATGATGTTTTTTCAACCAAAAATATTTCATTAGACGCATTGAAAACTTAAGAAACCAAAAATAAAGATATCGTTAATTTCGGAAGTTGTTTATAGAACAAAAATATATAATCAAATTTTTGTGAAAAATTACCTGTGGTCGTCGGGAGGGTTGAGATAGCTTTTCATTACGGACACACCCATTTGTTTCAAGACATCTGCAGAAAGGCTACTAGAAAAAACCACACTGCTTTTCATTTATAATCATAATGATTTCTACCTCCAGTAAATAGGGAAAATTCAACATCTCATTTTATATTATGGCAAATACACCTCATGCAACTTGTACGCAAACTTTAAAAATTTTCCCAATCCACATCACCAAAACTTTATTCTTACTGCGGCAAAGCATGGCTTGTGTTGTTGCATTTAAAAAAACTGTTATATGATTTTTTAATTTCGCAAAACAAATTACGCGAAATTATTGCTGCTAAATTTTTAAGCAAGTTTTCTGTTCATAAATTTTTGTCAACAAAACTTGGTAAAACGCCTCTAAGTTTTGTGCTTTTTGTCCTGTATAATTTTGAATCAACACTGTATAACATGAAAACTGTCTCGTAGTTTGCTCATCATGATCGCTATAGTAGCCAGTATAAATGGTCTAAAAGCAACATGGGTCTACCAGTAAAATGCATCTGCAACTGTAGTTAAAACTTACCTTTGAAAACTGAGCATTATGATCTAACTAGTTAGTAGTTTTAAATGATCATTACTACCAAATAATGGAATTTTGAATTGATAAATTGAAAAAAAATTGAAAAATTATTTTAGGAAAAACAATTTTTCAATAAAAATAAAAGCAAAGCTATCAAATATTACAAATGTGTATATCTAAGTTCCTCGAGCAAGTCTTCTTATACATTCGTAAAAATTCAATTATAAACAAGCTTCCCGCTCAAAATTAGTTTGAACTTGAGCAAACTTATCTGAAATGAACTTTCGATAAAAAGTTATCGAAAATCTTGCAAAAACCTTACAACATCGCAAAAAAATAATATGTCGAACAAGTACAAGAAACAGAACAGCAATTTTTGGCACCAAAAACAAAAAAAAATTGATAAAGCATGTAAGGAAAACGGAACAAATCTTTACATTAAAAACCAAAAATTTTTAAGGATATTATATTTGAAGGATTGTGGACGAGGACTCGGAATCTTTAAGATTTTCTTCTTTTTCAGGGTCAAGGTATGGTGATTTTTGGTAAGAAACAGGGTCTTGATATTTTGGTCAGAAGTTTCAAAGAAGCCTCACATCCTTTATATTAAATCTACGCCACTTTCGGGTCGGCATACAGTTGGAAACTTCACGCAGTTTGGGTATTTCCGACCTTAAAATCCAAAAAAAAAATACAAAAATGTTTCTAAATTTTTGTCCGAACAAATAGACGAATTGATTAGCTTCGTTTTGATCCCCGACATGATAAACACCGACAAAGAAATTCGGGAGGATGCCAGCATCTCGAGCACTTTTCGCGCATCGTCACACTTTGGGTGCTGGTTTCATGTTTTGCAATTATCTTTAAAAAAATTCAAGTTTTGAACTAGGTTATTTTTACAAAAAAAAACAAGAAATTGCTAGAATGTTTTTAATCTATTGTGCCATTCCCCCGGATTGGCACAGCGGAACCTTCCGTCGCAGTACGAAAAAGACATTAGAGGCCTTAGTGATCATGTATTGTTGAAAAGGAGGCTAGAACATTCTGGGATTTTTAATTTTCGAAAATTTGATTGCAGACACTCTATTTCTGAGAAATACGGGAAATGGCCATTTTTGGCTAAAAAGTGACAAAAAACACAACAACAACCGATTTAGTAAGAGACAGACGGTCGGAAATATAGAAAACACGAAGCCGCTTATCGTGACGATCACGCACGATAAGACAACTAATTGGAGACAAGGGACTGAAAGGAGGCTTCAGTGGGGAAGAAAGAAGGAGCAGTACCATCCCGTGCCACGAATTGGGAGTAATAACGACGTTATTACAGAAAAAGCACGGAATCGGAGGCTCGGCCCCCCAGGGACATCATATGGTGAAGGACTGTAATAAACAGTAAAATTGGTAATAAAGGACTGTAAAATTTTTAGCTACTCTGATATCCTGAACATTTGAATTAACACCGTTATTATTTGTAATTTTAGAATATGAGTAGCTAGAAAGAGGAAAGGGTCAATCCATCTCCAATGGATTTGATATAGAATTGTCACCAAAAACATAGTAAAATAGGATATTCGAGCCGTGTTTTTAATAGCAATCACGTAGTCTGGGGATCCGAGACCCAGCTATGTGGTTGTCTTCGCATGTAAACGAAAAAGTGCTGATTAAAAGTCGTTTGACTGATGGCCTGAAAATAGTAACTTTTTACTTAGCCCTAAACAGACCAAAAAATCAACTGGCTAGGTCGAGACGGTGAAAAACGAGTAGAATTTAGGTAACTGACGCCGGCCAGTCGTCAAAAGGTACTTTTTCTACGGTCCGTCACTGTGTAGTATTTGAGCGAATGTTACATATCCTTTTTACCCGTTAACGAGATAAGCATGGTTTGGCTTTTTATCGAGAAAAAATTCAAGAAAGTATCAACTTGTGCGTAAAAGTTCCAAATGTTTTTGACTATGTTTGGTGTTTTTGGATTTTGGGTCAAATTTCAATGGATTTATGAAGCATTTTTGCGCGCTCTCTTGATATTTTAACTTACAAAACTGCAACTGGAACAAAAGCTGAAACTATCTAATTGGTTCCAAAAACTAATTTTATGGACGGCCCTAAAGTTTGGCAATTCAAGACTTGAAGTCAAGAGATGAAATTAAAAGAATTTGCCGTAGTGTGGCTCCTCCGAAGACAAACGAGCATTTTATGAGCTTCTGAAAAATGTTCGGCTATAGAACTAGTTTTGAGATGGCTATATTTCTCTAAATATTGATTGGAATAGAGCCGCTGAGTTTTGCCGAAAAAAAATAAACAAACCATTACGAGGCCAACCTCTATGTTTTGTGAACTGTAAGCAGATTCCGCGACAAGGACGCTCTCTTCGATGTTGCTTTGTTCTTTTGTTTTCTTTTATCGTTCCGACAACATTTTAATATGTTTTAAGAGTTGTTTCCGGATTCCAGAGACCAACACACACCAAATTCTGCAGCTATGCAGTGCGCAGTTAGACCTCGTAATAACTTACTCAAACTTATCTATAACTTTTTCATTTCCATAGTGAATATTTTAATATTTGGTTTTTGATTTTGCCGTATAATTCAACTTTTTTAATGGGTTATAGTTTTTTCCTCCTCTTAGACCCATTCTTCTTTTAGATCATGCTCCTTAGTGCTCCGTTTCTGGTCGCTATATATAGCATGATTTCTTAAATTTGAAAGTTATTTTGGATTGTCGCCCAGAAAAGTGTATCGCTCTTTCTCAAAAGTAAACGGTGATAAGAAAAATCTCCCTCAAATAGGCAAAGTAAAAATTATTCACTCTACTTTTCAACATTGATAAAAACTGTTTAGTACTACGTCTTCTCTCAATTGGGTGCATTTTGATTGACTATATGTGGTTTCGATTACAAGCCGCGAACAATTTGTTCTTGGTCGCACCGTCTCCACCTTGGTTGCGACATTTTTGGAAATGGCTGAGGTTGGTCGCGCCGGTCGCGTCCTTTTTTTAAGTCGCGCTCGCTGCGATGTTGAGCACTTTGGTCTTGAAAGTTGCGGCTAAATTTTTTGGTCGGGAAAGTCTGGAAATGGCCAATCTTGGTCGCGAAAATCTGGTCCTACCAAGTAGGGGTCGTAAAAAGATGGTCATGCGACATCCGTCTCAGCCGCGAAAGTCGCGACGGATCAATTTGGTCGCGAAAGTCTGGAATGTCAAAATTGGTTCGCGAAACTCTGAACATGCCCTAGTTCGGTAGCAAAAAACTGGATATGCCAAAAATTTGTCGCAAAAGTCTGGACATCAGTCGCGGACCTCGACCCGAGTTCTCAGCCAAGTTGTCAATCCTCTTTAAAAATTTTTATCGGGGGATGTTGATTCAATGCCATAATATTTACAAAACTAACTTTGCGTCTACTGCAGGTACGCGTTTTGTGGTGAAGTTTGGGAAAACCTTTTCCAGTTCTGCCTCTATGAAGGCCCGTCTCTGTGGTCTGCGGTCTAGATTCACGTATCGTATCTGAAATCCAAAGTGAATCAATTGTCAAACGGTCGGAGCAAGTTTGCCCGGTACAAAAACGAAGATTGAGCGTAAAAATACTAACAACAAGTCTTAGCATTAAAAAAAGAGAGAGAGAAGATTTTTGTCCATTTTTAGCTTAAACATTATAAAAAGTTTTTTTTAAAATTTATTAAGCTATAGAGAATAAAAAAGATTTTTTGATTTTTTTCTAGACATTTAGAAAACAGCTCACATTATTACTGAGAGAGTTTCATGATGATATATCCTCCAGACTCTTTCGGAAAAAAACGAAAAAAAAAATACTAAAAACATTTAACGTTTAAGAAACACAATAAATTGTAACGCAGCGTTTAAAACAGTGGCGGATTTTGGGGAGAGGGGGCGGGAGAGGACGCCCCCTTCTTCCCTCAAGCATTTTGGACCCCGTTTGAACTATTTTGCTGACGAACCCGAAAAATTTTCTAAAGACGCCTTCGGCACCAATATTTACTAATTTGAAGGAGAGCCCGGGCCGAAAAAAACGCAATTTTTTGGTCAAAATTTTTGAAAAAATGCCTGACAACTCCTTTCAAAATTTTGAGAATGTTTTTAGCGCTTTGGGAGAGCTCGAAAAATCTAATTGTTCAAACTACAAAGAATCGACAAAATTCTCGAAAAATTTGAAAAAATTAATAGCGTTATACGATTGAGGCAGCTACAAAAATCAATTTTTCAACTTTGTTAAATTTAAATTTATATAGAATCAGCCCTTCCCCCTCGAGAAAATCCGCCGCTAAGACTTCGCTAAATTATATCGCGAGGCGCTCTGTCATTTTCGGATCAAAAATTGAAAACAAGTAAATTAAATGAGCAATTTTTTGGCAAACACTAAACGCTAATAAGTCAAATTCTTATTAAAAGATGTTGGGAATTAATTGAGCTGTTTTTGGCAAACACTAAACATTAATAAAGTCAAGTTCCTTTAAAAGATATATTAAAAGAAGACTAAAAGTTTATAAAATCCGAACAAACTATAATCAATTTCATTAACACTTTCTGCTGTTATGTGAACATTTTTCATAACTGCCTAAATTAGCATGTCAAAATTTGCTAGCTAAATTCATTTTCAGAAAAACGTTGTTTCTGTTCTTCCAATTTCCGACGAGTGTAAAAGACAACAAGACTGCTCGTATCAGGGTGAAACCCTGAATGTTCCGACTGCCTTTTAAGGTCCAAGGAGCAGTAATAACCTTATTACTGCTCCTTCTGAGCAGTAAAACTAAATTTTAATAAAAAAAATGAATAATTTTTTTTCGAAAATTCGAGATATTTTTTAAAAATCCCCCCCCCCCACACACACACAGGCCATATAAAATACCAAGTGATAAATTTCGCTCCTATTAACCATTCATTTATGGCAAATAAGCTTCCTTCAACCAATTTAGAACAATTTCTAAGACGGATTAGATCTCCAATCACGCGTTAATAGCGCGAACTATATCGCGCGTTAATTGTCCTAAATTGGTTAAAATGGCAATCCTTAAACCTCAATTATTTTACGGAAAATGATCACAGGTGAATTATCATTTCATTTTTACAATTTTACAAATTTAACCATTGCAACAATACTTTTTGAATGATATTTGAAAATCTGTCAAAAATGGCCAGTCAAAAAGTCGAATTTTGTCTGAAGAAAAAAACCGCTCGAGCACAAATATTCCGTTACTTTCGTTACGAAAGTCGGAACAATAAAGCTCATTTGCTTTACAGTGAATATCAGATGTGGGTTTTAACAGTAGATGAAAGGCATTGTTGCTTTCAGTTCAAACTAAAGAAATATTCCACCGGCTATATATTTTTTCAGTAAACTTATGGGGTTTGGAAATTGTGTTTTTGGTAAATTGGGAAAGATTATTCCGCCAGACATTTTCAATGCGCACTGCAAGCGGCTAAGCAGTCTCGATCAAAAATCGTTTAAACTGAACATTGGTGCAAGTTTGATAACAATCTCGCCAAAATGACCAATTAACGATCTGCCAATTTGAAAAACTGGATCAGAGTCATGGGCCGATCTAGAATTTTCTTGAAAACTTTTCAAAATTTTTTAGGTCGGAAAAATTAATTTTCCCAGCTTTTCTACAACACTAAAAGACCATAATTTGACCAAAAACTTTCCGCAACAGCAATTTTTTGATAAAACAGGTTAAAAAAGTCGTTTTTGGGAATTTTTTGGAAATTTTGACCAAAAAAATTCCTTTTTTTGGCGCGCGCTCCCCTTTAAATATAATATAATTTGGCGCCAGAGACCCCTTTAAAACCATTATAGGGTTGGTTGGCCTAAAATGGATGTGATAAAAAAGGGGGTCCTTTGATTGCTGAGGCGGTCGAATCCCTGAGAGAGGTGCGTCCCCGACCAGAGTGTCATAGTGCTGCAAAAGAGATCATTCGATTATTCAAGAGATTTTTTGGGAGTTGACTGAAAGTTTGAGGAAAAGAGTAACTAAAAAGCTTGAAACAATTTTAACAAAATGAAACTTTTTCTAGGTTTATTGTTTCAACCAATGAAAATGGGGAAGAGCTTTGTTTTTGGGTGTGTTTGTGTTTTATCTACACTTGTTTTTATCGATCAAAATCTGCCACCACTAAAATTTATCGAAATGGGCTGACTGATTTATCATGTTCAATCCTCTCCAGTCGCACGAACGAAATTAAAGTTTTTCAAAATGATTACTAAGTGACGAAATAACCGGTTTCAGATTTTTAGTTTTCTTTCAAATTTCGAGCGAATAAAGCACGTGATGAGGCTTTTAATATAAATCTTATATTTCAACATAAGTCGTGAACTTAACCTTTTTTTCAGTCCAGTAGAATTCGTTTTTGATTTTTTTAGCGCTTTCTTGGAAATATATACTTTTAATTAGTGCGAATTTACTGCTTTTATTTATCTCCACCAGGGGTGGAGATTCTTTAGTAGATACAATAGGGGCGGGGGATTGGTAAGTAGATCCTTAAAAACTATGTTTTTAGCCAACCGAACCACAATGTCGATAAATTTTGCCGGTAAGTTCGATCAACTACTGATCTTGAATCTCGATCAAAATTTTAAAAAAAGTGGCATTCTTGAGAAGTCAATAGGAAACAAAATAACTAACTGAAACTGGATCTCCTTAACTATCTCACCATTTAGAGAAGAGTGAAGGGGGGATGTTCATTACTAGGTACAAAAAGCGCATGTGCTAAGTCATTGATTTAGTTGATTATAAGGAGATAATTTTTATTGGGGGAATAAGTTAAAGAGATCCCTGAAGCTTCAAAAAAAGCCTAATCACTTTTTTTGGACCGCTCCTAATATACCCATAAAGTCGACTAACCTCAAAGTAGTGAGAAGAAACGACCAAAAAATTAAAATTAGTTATGAAAATAGCTATAAGAAACAGTGCATGCATTTGCAGCTGGTAAAAAATGCAATACTGCCAAACCTAATTTAACATTTGATTTCCATCTGTCCAGTTTGTGACTTCCTTGTAATTTTTCTCTAACTTAATAGCAAGATGAACGCAACTGCGTTTATTTTCAATCAAGTCATTAACAAATGGGCATCCAAAACGTTTGCTGATTTAGGTTTTAGCACATCTATTCTCAATTAAAGGTATTATGATCCCCATTTGTACAATAGTGAGTTTTGAGGGCGATAGCCGGGTAGAGGCGCTCACTTCTTGATTTAAATATCGCGGCCGAAAATTGGTACGTTTTAACTGCTTACAGTGATCCAGGTACCTTTCGGTCTCCTCAATTAAAATATAGCAAGCCTGTCTCCAATCATCAAGCGGCACTCAAACACTTACTTGTTCTGAGCAAGGTTTTCAATCAACTAAACTTTGAATAACTTCAAGTTATTCCATACCGTAATTTGTTTTGCAAATTTTAAGGTATTTCAAAAATTTTGATTTTTTAAGATTTGTTTTATGCGTAAATCCCTTTCAAGAAATCCCTTTCCTAAGCATGTCATTACAATTCGGAAAGTTTGAAATTTTTTGTGTTATTTCAGACCTTAAATTGATTGGCAAAAATTTCGTGTTTGTAAGTAAGCCATTCACGCAGGGATTTTCAGGAAAATATTAATACTGGGGTCTAGGAAATTAGACGAAAAACTAATTAAACGTGACCAACAAAAACTAATTTAGACGTCGATGCAAAACTACAAATATGAGAAATTAGACGTAATTGCATTGTTCGTGTCTGAAGTTTGTTTACCGACTATAATTAACTTTCGTTCAGCTTTCTTAAATGCAAATCAACTTTTCACATGCCGCAAATTTCACATTCCGCATTTTTTCACATGCCGTAATTGTATAATTTATGCATTTCAAAAAAGTTTTAGAATCTTCAGATTAACATTTTATAAATCAATTGAAATAAATTTTTCGATATGCAATGGAATCATATATTATTTTTGTACTTATGAAAACTTGTTTTAAGCAATAAGTTTAGTTAACCCTTTACTTTCCGTCTAAAGTGCTAGTTTTTCAAAAAAAATTTAACGTCCTAATTGGTTTTTGTTGGTCACGTCTAATTTGCCTATCGTCTAATTTCCTGCCCCCCAAAATTACTCTATACAACTAACAAGATGGAAAATAATCAAATTACTGAAAATTCTTGTTGTTCTTAGCAAGCACTGCAAGCCGCGAAACTTTGAACCATTTCAGGTTATTTCATTCCAAGAAATGGTGCTCAAAAACACTAAATTTTTCTCAGAAAGTAAGCCAAGCGATGAATTTTAAATGAATGAGCGATTAAATTTTAAAATAATTGAGGTTCATTAATGGCGCGAATCGTTTAGCAATTGCGTTTTAAGCAAGCTACTGAACTGTAGCACGCTGATGAGTTTCAGGTCATTTTAATAGCTTGAATTTAGTCTAAACTCAAAAAAAAAAATTCAGCTTAATAATCTCTTCAAAACGAGCTGAAAAAAAAACATTTTGATGAATTTCAGATTGTTCCCTGAGTTTGGACCAATTCAAGAAAAGTTCCAAGCAAACTATTGATAAGCATAACTTCAATTCATTTTAATTGATTGGGGAAATTTAAAAACTTTTCACCCAGGCAATTGCGCAAAAAATTTGATATCTTTGAAGTTTTGTAGAAAACAGATATCTGTCTGCAAACAATTTCCAGTTGTTTTGTGGAGTAAAAACAGAAAAAAAAGAAAGGAAAAAATTTTCTCTGCAGAGTATACACATATTTCGAGGAACTCGTCGTTAGTAGTCTTTAGAGAAAAGACTTGTGGGGAATTGACAACGGAGCCATAAGACCCGAAAACCATTGCCATAGTGTACGTTTTTTTATTTGGAAAAATTGTTATATTTTTTTTCTGAGTCAACGATACCGCAAAAACTTTTGGCTATATATATGTATGGTTTTACTATTAGGAACAAAATGTATTTACTTTTTTTCTGAATCAGTGAAACCGCAAAGTTGTTGGCAAATTTTGATGGCAATTTTGTTAGCAATAAATGCCAGTAAAAAAGTTTTGATTTAACCAATTTTGTTTTTTTTTATCTTAGTTTTTCGTAGAGTTTTTTTTAAAATAAAATATATTGTCTAAATCTTCTTTTTTACAACTTAGTGGAAGTTGAAGCTTTGGCATTAGAATCCAACTTTGAGCAACCCCCTTTTAGCATGCAATGACCGGCAGAAAATTTTGATTTTGAGTTTACTTACAATTCTTTTCAAAAAGCCGAAAATTGGTTTTGTCTTCTAAATTAAGAGCTTCTGGAACCATAAATTCAGGCATTAGAAAAGAAATTTGAAACTAAACGACTATTGGAGTGAAATTAATTTACAAAAATCATTATGGTTATATAAAATTTTATCAAAAGTTTATCAAAACCTTACAAAATCAAAATTTTTGTAGAGTTTCATCAAAATTTTATCAAAAGACTTGAAGGCCAAGAAAGTTTTTCACTATTACCAGCATACTTTAACTGCTTTTTTATAGAAAGACAATAGTTGGCAACTTGTTTGTTATCCTATATTACACCCCTTTCAAATTGTACGGCTACAATGTTTAAAATTGACAATTTTTTAAAATTTTCTTGATTTTTTTGAAAGAATCCTGAAAATGTCTACCTCATAGAAAACGTTGGCATTGGAATTGCGGCCCTACACCATGTTACTTTGGCATACAACTACAGATACCATAGTTCTTTTCAATAAAAAAAATTAGAGTGAAGTTTTGAAAACTTTTAGATTCATGAAAAAAGTCCATCTCTTCTAAATTCTAAGTATCTGGATTGTGAAGTTCTGACCTTGGATATCCAGCCGCAAACTAAATTCTCATTGGCATCCAACAGCAGGATTTAAAAATCTGAACTGAAATTAATCTTTGAAAGCTTCAAAGTTTACAGACAATTTGAAAAATTTGTCAAACCATCCATATCCCATGAGCTACGTGCTCTGGAAGGCATTTTTTGGCAGTGCACCTTTTTTTAGCATAGCACCGATTCTTCAAAGTTCTGATGAAATATTTTTCTTTTCAAAAAATAATTTATGTGCATTGACATCTGGCCTAGCCCTAACATGATTAACTTATCCAAAAATCATCCAAACTTCGGGGTGAAAAAACTTCTAGAACACTTATCGATGCCCTAAGCTGTCCAGCCACACGTTGCTCTGCCGCTCCTTGCTCTGCGCTGCCGTGCCCTTACTTGATCTGCGCTGCCCTGCCTTGGTTTTTGCCGCCCCTCCCTGCCATGCGCTGCGCTGCTCTGCCCTGTCTTGCCTTGCCTTGCCTTACGATGCCCTGTCTTGAACTGCCCTGCTTGTTTCTTCTTTGCACTATCCTGCCTTCCCTTACCTTGTTCTGTCCATCATTGCCTTGCCTTGCCTCGCCCTATTATGCCCTGCCCTGATCTGCTCTGCCTTGCCCTACCCTGCCCTGCCCTGCGCTCAAAATTTCAAGAGAATCTATCTCTCTAGTCATTCGACATTGACCTAATAAAAGACTGTAAGTTGATTTTCATCAAAATTTGGGTTTGAAAAAAAATTTATGAAACATTCAGGCCTTCCGCTTAAACAACTGCGCTCACTTTTTGTTCATCATTGTCCTTCACAAAAATTTGCTTAAACATTGCATCCATAGATTTTTCGGCGTTGCTTTAAGTAATAAATGTGAACGACTAACTTTGTTCACGCCAAATCCTTCGCAACATTTTGATCGCTCGATCGCAATATTTTGATCAATAGGCTCAGCTTGTGTATAATCCGACCAATTTTCTCGACCAAGAAAACTAGCACTTTTCAACTCAAGTTAAATCTTTTGACAGTCTCGACCAAACGGTGTGTGGATTTCAATTTTCTCGATGGAAAAAAAATTGGAATTCTCGATTTTCTCGACGGAATTCATTTAAAATATATTCACCAATTCTACTAAAAACAGTTATTTTTTGAAGTCGATTTGTGTTCAAAGTTGATAATTCTTAGACTGATTTCTTTCTAAGTTTGCTCTATCAATCATTGTAATTTACCGTCTCAGCGGGTGACATAATATGTAAAAGAATTTTTTTTTCGACACCAGTGAAACTGAACTTTAATTTATAATCGCACTGCTAATCGCACGTATAACGAAGTATCTTCATGTGGCCAGTCTTGAATTCATTGTGAAAAACTAAATTCTTTTAAATAATCGAACAAGAGGAAGTTTTTTGACAGCTTTGGACAAAAACTCGACGTTTTTCGTTAAATTTGTTATTGCGCTCTTGTTACTCTATGCAATGGGCACTAAATCTTCACTTGACCGAATTGAGTTGCTTACTTAAAATGCAAAATAAAATTGTAGCGAGTTCCGCTAACAAAAGTTCTGCATTACAGAAGTTCTGAGCTCAGAAATATTGTATTATGTATATTGATTATTATATAATTCGAAAATGCATGATTAATTTTCGAAGTAAAAGTTATCGAACCAAAAAAGTTACTGATTTGCTTTTGACGTGAAAACCAACAAAATATTCATTTCTGAGAAAGATTAATTCTCAAAATCAGGGTCGTTTTGATTTAGATTGGTGTAATCGCGAGCTAAAAAGGAGATTTTCTTCCACAATTTTTTAAAAAATGACCAGAACAGCATTGCCTGCAACAATGATTGGATCTACTTAACAATCTCTCCCTCTGGTATCTACTTAAGAATCTCCACCCCTATCAATAAATACAGTAAATTAGTGCATGAGCTTTGGATTGAGAATTTTAATTTTGCTGCAGTCTGATTGGTCGAAAACTCAGCTAGCTTAATATCTACTTAACAATCTCCCCCTTTCTGAAATGGGGGGAGGGGGGTTTTAAGTAGATCCTAATGATTTTGCCAGCTGCGCAAAAGTCTTTGTAAGAAAACTTCAAACAAATTCTTGAAAATCCAGTGAATCACTGTTATGAGATTATGAGATGGCGGATCTTCTTAACTATTCCACCCCCCTATGGTACTTGTAACGAATCTACCCCGCCCTATAGAATCACATTTCGGCAAGTTTAATATCAATTCGAGTACAAATGTTCACAAAGCAGTTTTTTTTTGGCTTAACGGTCCCTTATTTTGTAAATATATTTTGTAAATACCAATGCCGCATATCGCGATGGCAACCCCACATTTTTTTGATATGAGGTTTTTTCACATTCCAATAAGATTCCACATTTTTAGTGCGGACTGCAGTGATCTGTTCAACAAAACTCACGGAATGGTTTACGGTTTTGTGCTTGTACCCGTTTTTTGAAGCTGAATATAGGCTCTCCACTTGTCTGAATGTATAATTGACCCCCTTTCGACAACTGATTGTATAAATGGGAGTAAAAGTTTCCGTGTTCGATGCTCAACGATTTCTAAATACCCTATTTTCTAGATAAACGTTTTTGTCCTATTTTTATTAATAAAAATGGAATTTTCCAAGGAAATAAGAAAACAATCGTCCTACATAGTATTTGCGTGTACTTATAACACGCGTAACAAGTGAACTAAAGTTTTCCAAATTGGATTGAGGTCTTACGGTATGTTTAGCGTCTCGTTATCACTTTACGAGACGGTAAACGCACACTTAGTGTTTTACATAGCGTGTGGGGGAATAAAATGAAGTAAAGATGAAAAAATTGTTCTTTTTTCTTACTATTTTGTGAATTAATCAACCGAAAAAACTCTTCAATTGGCTTTAAGTGCAGTCGGAACATTCAGAGATGTGCCCTGATACGAGTAGTCTTTTTTAATCTCAACTAGGTTTCACCACAAAAAATCAGTGAGACAAACAGTTTTCAGAACTTTTTAAGAGGCTTTAATAAAAAATTTGCGATTATTCGGCAACCACCACGCCTCCATATATTGGCACCAAATAAATTTGAAGAAATGCCCTACAAGAATTGACCAAAATTTGATGTCATTAAGGGGAACGTTCAACTATTAGCCCTGATACGCCGTCGGAATAATCAATTATTAGCCCTGATACGAGATGTATCGTGAGGCGAAAATTCATAACAGGCCAAAATTCGTTTTCATCATCTAACAGGCAACAATTCGTTTTCATCAATTCGTTTTCATCATCATCGTTTTTATAAAGTAATTGATTTATGTACAAAGTAGTTGTTTTGATTATTATGACCAAAATCTCAAATCAATTGACACAATCACAACTAAAATTATTGTCAAGGGATGTAAGTTTAGCCCAGCAGTTTACATTTTTGAATCAGATCCTTATAAGTTTGCAGAGAATCAAATCCTTATAAGTTTGGCTTTAAAAGAAACCGAGATGACGAATTTGTGTCCATACTGATTTTGTTGGTCATTTGAATTGAGTTTTTCACCAAAGAGTGTCTTCTTAGTCTTCATAGTCCCATCCTTCTATCTCTTCGTTGTACCGTGGGTCCACGTAGTCACTGTACTCTGTGTCTCTGAAAAAATGAAATAAGAAATCAGCCAACGGACGGTTGAAAAAAGCAGCATTGAACTCATCAAAATCAAAAAGAAACGGCTTTTTTAAAAACTTTTTGAAAAATTTCTTTTGTAATAGTTATATCATTTTGAAGTCTTCGCGAATTTCAATGAAAAAATTTAACGATCGACATTTTCAATAAAAAAATCAAAAGATTAAAGAAACCTCGCGAAACTAGGTCAATAATTAATTTCTAATTGCGTTGCAAATTTTGAACAATAAAAATCACTTTTGAAACTGAGAACCGAGAAGTCAAGCTTTTACGCAAACTCAAATTTTATCGTCTAGTGTAAAATAGTCTCCTTAATATGGTAATGCAAATTAAACATAACCAAAGACTTTTAAAAAATTTCAATCAACTCTACTACTTTTTTGGACTAAAAAAAAACAATTTTCTTGTATTAAAAATGAATATTAGTCATTTTTATAAGCTTTAAGTGTTAAGAATATGTTATGCTTGACAATATTTTGATAAAATTTGCCCAATAAAAAAAATTGTTAGAAACTGCCCTTTTTGGAGAACTGGATCAATTGGGATATCTAATTTATCAAATCAACTTTTTAAATTGTTTGCATCATAAGCACATTTGTTTTTGAAAACATACATTTGCTCCTTATTTTAGCAAAAACTTTGTATGTAAAATGTATAGAAAATAAACAACTATGGGAAATAAAAGTTTTTAGAAAATAAACAAACCATAAATTAAAAAAATTGAGTATTAACAACTCCCAAATTTTTGTCTTATAAAAAACATGATAAATAGGCAATTAAATTTTCATTTTTTAAATTTTATAGAAAAAAAATGATTCAACTTAAGCTATTTGAACTTCAAAAACTTTTATTGACAAAAATTTTTTTGATTCAGTTATTCCAAATTAAGAAAACTGGATGTATTTTTTTCTCTTGGTAAATTAATAATTGAAATCCATGTTTGAAACGGTTTTGCGTTTGTTTGCGCCATTTGCATTTTTAATAGGAAAATATAGAGGAACCAAAAATCAAACCTAGAAAAACCAAGTTTTTTGTTGCATTTGTGTATGAGCCATTTTTTGTGTGTGAACTAAATGAAATGTTTCTTCTTTTCTCTGTTTGGCACTCAAAAAAACTCGAAAATCAAACTAGGGAAACATGGAAATAAATCTGAATCAATCGGGGTAGTATTTTCCTCCATAAAAATTTTGGTTTTTGAACTAGCAATTTTTGTCTTTAATTCTTTGTTATCCACTAAAAAGTATTGCTGTCCTGACCTCATATTTGAAAAAAATTCACCTGAGATTATTTTCACCTGAGTTTACATTTTTGAATCAGATCCTTATAAGTTTGCAGAGAATCAAATCCTTATAAGTTTGGCTTTAAAAGAAACCGAGATGACGAATTTGTGTCCATACTGATTTTGTTGGTCATTTGAATTGAGTTTTTCACCAAAGAGTGTCTTCTTAGTCTTCATAGTCCCATCCTTCTATCTCTTCGTTGTACCGTGGGTCCACGTAGTCACTGTACTCTGTGTCTCTGAAAAAATGAAATAAGAAATCAGCCAACGGACGGTTGAAAAAAGCAGCATTGAACTCATCAAAATCAAAAAGAAACGGCTTTTTTAAAAACTTTTTGAAAAATTTCTTTTGTAATAGTTATATCATTTTGAAGTCTTCGCGAATTTCAATGAAAAAATTTAACGATCGACATTTTCAATAAAAAAATCAAAAGATTAAAGAAACCTCGCGAAACTAGGTCAATAATTAATTTCTAATTGCGTTGCAAATTTTGAACAATAAAAATCACTTTTGAAACTGAGAACCGAGAAGTCAAGCTTTTACGCAAACTCAAATTTTATCGTCTAGTGTAAAATAGTCTCCTTAATATGGTAATGCAAATTAAACATAACCAAAGACTTTTAAAAAATTTCAATCAACTCTACTACTTTTTTGGACTAAAAAAAAACAATTTTCTTGTATTAAAAATGAATATTAGTCATTTTTATAAGCTTTAAGTGTTAAGAATATGTTATGCTTGACAATATTTTGATAAAATTTGCCCAATAAAAAAAATTGTTAGAAACTGCCCTTTTTGGAGAACTGGATCAATTGGGATATCTAATTTATCAAATCAACTTTTTAAATTGTTTGCATCATAAGCACATTTGTTTTTGAAAACATACATTTGCTCCTTATTTTAGCAAAAACTTTGTATGTAAAATGTATAGAAAATAAACAACTATGGGAAATAAAAGTTTTTAGAAAATAAACAAACCATAAATTAAAAAAATTGAGTATTAACAACTCCCAAATTTTTGTCTTATAAAAAACATGACAAATAGGCAATTAAATTTTCATTTTTTAAATTTTATAGAAAAAAAATGATTCAACTTAAGCTATTTGAACTTCAAAAACTTTTATTGACAAAAATTTTTTTGATTCAGTTATTCCAAATTAAGAAAACTGGATGTATTTTTTTCTCTTGGTAAATTAATAATTGAAATCCATGTTTGAAACGGTTTTGCGTTTGTTTGCGCCATTTGCATTTTTAATAGGAAAATATAGAGGAACCAAAAATCAAACCTAGAAAAACCAAGTTTTTTGTTGCATTTGTGTATGAGCCATTTTTTGTGTGTGAACTAAATGAAATGTTTCTTCTTTTCTCTGTTTGGCACTCAAAAAAACTCGAAAATCAAACTAGGGAAACATGGAAATAAATCTGAATCAATCGGGGTAGTATTTTCCTCCATAAAAATTTTGGTTTTTGAACTAGCAATTTTTGTCTTTAATTCTTTGTTATCCACTAAAAAGTATTGCTGTCCTGACCTCATATTTGAAAAAAATTCACCTGAGATTATTTTTTTGTGAAATTATATGGTTTTAAGGATTGCTTATTTGACCGAGCTGGGACAAATAAAGCGTGATATACTTCGTGCTATTAACATCGTAAGTGGAGATTTAATCCGTCTAAAAAATAGTTCGAATTGAATATCGGTATGCTTTTTACCCTATTTTGTTTTTTTGCCATATGAAAATTACATCATTTATACTATATATAGCGTATGGGGGATGATTTTGAAAACAATTCAAAAAAAGTTTTTAAGTCTACTATTTAATTTTTTTTTGAAAAAATTATTCATTTTTTAAAAGTGAACACTACTTTATTGAGCAGCACGGTATATAATTATCAGAATTATTTTAACAAAAAGAATGCAAAAAAATGCAAAAATCGCTCAATAACAGACAGCCTGAAAACATTTTGAAAATGACAAAAAAATGATTTTGTATTCCAAATGAACACACTTATTGAAATTTGATTTTGGTTGGAAAAAAATACACGCGAATCGTTAGTTTTTTTACCACAATCTGTAATTGCAACAACAACTTGTCAGTCAAAACAAAATTCGTGATTTCATACTTCTCATTTGATGCAATTTTTTTCCTCATCTTTATCCAAAGATTTTCCATTTTTGTTGTCTACTTTCTGCTTATCGAATTAGCCTTTAACTATGGCAGCTAGATTGTCACCAAAAAAATCAGTAAGACAAACTGTTTCTTGAACATTTTAGAAGGCTTTGATAAAAACAGCGGTTTTTTGGCACCCACCACGCCTCCACATATTGGCACCCACCACGCCTCCACATATTGGCACGAAATAAACTAGAAGGAACGCCCTGCAAAGAATTGACCTCAATATATTGACACCAAAGAAACTTTAACAAACGCTCTATGAATGATTGACCGAACTTTGATGTCATTGAGGGGATCAACAATTAGTGATTGTTCAACTTTTAGCTCTACGCAGTCGGAAAATTCAACTCTTTTCGCTCCGCTGATACGATTAGTATGGTTTAGGCAGCAATTGCGGCTTCAAAATTAGATTGGTCACTGAAATTATTGGGATCATTCATTTCAAAAAGAAAATATCTTACCTATATACACAATAAAATTTATAAAAAATATAATCATACTACAAACTTGGCGAGAAAAGTTGGCGCGGAGAAATATAGTTATACAAACTTGGTGAGAAACTTCCAAGTTGACTGTATTGCCAAGTTCCACAAGGAAGCATATGCAGCTATCATTATCCTCTGTGATCCATTGCCTCTTGCGAATGTCTCAGGCCAGTTGTTGAAATACATGTTTCTGTTACACGATATACTTCTCATACGTACTTTTTTGTTCCGACTTTTGTAACGAAAGTAAAGAAATAATTGTGCTCGGGTTGGTTTACTTTTTCTTCGACAAATTTTTCATCTTAACTATTAATTTTTGATAAAATTTTTTAAAATTCATTCAAAAAGTATTGTTGCCCTGGGTTTAAAATTGAAAAGATTTTTCAACTAAGATGACTTTTTGTAAGTTATTAGGGTTAAAAAATTTCCATTTTGGCCAATTTGGGACAATTAACGCGCAAAATATTTCGCGCTATTAACGCGTGAACGGAGATTCAATCCATCTTAGAAAACGTTCCAAATTGGTTGAAGATAATAATTGATGGTTGTCATAATTGATTTGTTACTAGGAACAAAATTCATCACTTTGTGTTTTTTTTGGCGCGTGTGAGCTTGATAGGAGCAGTCTTGTTACTTTTTTTACGCCTGGTTTATTTCTTATGTTGTGTCTTTATAATCGACTGCTTTTGACAAAAAAAATTATGCCATCTGAAATTTATCAAAACCTTGAGATCAAATATTGAAAAAATCAATCACCTGAAAACAATTTTCACAAAACTGTTTAAACCTTTGGCTAACTTGGGCTAATTTGGCTCATTTGGATATTTGATATTATTAATTAGCGCATAATATCCGGTTCAGAAACCATATGAAACAAAAAACATTTCAAAAAACTTTTAAAAATATTTACTTTTTGACAAAATTTCCCCCACATGCATAAAAAAACAGCGAGATAAAATTTGAATGTATCAAAACAAAAGTTCATCAATTTAATTTTGAATAATTACTTTCTGAAGCCGAATTATTCGCTGCTGAGACGGATTAGTTCATTGGAAGCTTTGCTTTCCTTCATTATCTTTTTTGAAGCTCTTAACTTTCAAAAGTACTGATACAGAAACAATTTTTGATTTTTGATAAGGAGCTACGGGTATCAATATCTTTCAGTTAGTATAAATATGCGTAAACAATTTTGTGTAAAAGTCAAAATTTGTTAGGAGAAAAAGTACTTTCTGCGCTACCTCTTTCGAGGACAGTAAAATCTAAAACATTTGTTTTGTAGCATAAAGAAGTATATCCTTATTATACATCAATGGCAGGTAATCGTCCACGGGCATCATCTGCTTCAAAACTCCAGTACTGATGAGTTTTTTGGCACCTTCCAATGTCAGGAAGTAGGCATGAGTACACCAGGAATGGCCGGGTTTCACCAAGTATAAAATGTCTTGGAAAAAACTTAACTTAGAATTCATAAAATATCAATTTAAGGGAGATTGTCAAAAACATCAAAATATTGCAAAAGTATCGATGGACGCAAAGAAAAAGAAAAAAAATTAAAAAGTCAATTTATTGCTTTTTGAAAACGTGATCGATTCTAGTTTTGAAAGTTGATTTTGATATCATCTAGATTTCTCAGCAAAATCAAAATTTTACCTACCAACCCAGTTTTCTGAAATTGAGTTGATTTTATTCAAAAAGTGTCTTGAAGCTTATGATAGGCGCTTTTTTTATAATGTTGAGTCAACTTTAGAAAGATTGATCAGTAGGTAAAAATTTTACTCCGCTAAGAAATCTATAAATTGAAATCAAATTTCAATACAAGAATTCGATCTCGTTTGTCAAGACTTTTCAGTGTTGCCGAACGGTAACTAAGCCAATTATACCCACCCGGAGCAGACCCGCTGGGCCGAAATAAAAAAAAAATAAAAATAAAACATTTTGATCGATCAAGTTTCTAAACTCTTACCCCACAACCGATCAGAAAAAAATAGTTTCCGTAATTGTGAGTCAAGCAATTCGCTAAAAAGTAATTGCACTAAGAAAACTTTTTAAGCAGTTAAACTTTGAATAGTTTTAGATTAATTCCAAGGGTGAATCGCTTCGTGAGAAATTTTTAAGTTTTTCTAAGCAACTAATTCAAGCGTTGAGACTTGAAAACATTTCAAGTTTTTCATAAGACATCAATTAGCAAAACAATTTAAGCTTGTCTGAGCAAAATAATCAAGTATTTTTTAAAAAAAACCATGGAGCAATACGTTCAGAGAAAAGTTGTTATTCGGAGCAAGTTATTCAGGAAAACAAACTTCGAAATATTTCAGTCATTTGTTTTTCTATATAAGCCATTCAAGTGATTAAACTTTGTTTTACGTTTTTCAATGCCATTCTGACTTTCATATTTGAAGAGCGCAATTTATCTAACTTTAAGCAGTTGAATTTTCATTCAGTCAGAAAGTGCATACATACCTAAGCCAACACATAAATGCAATAATATGTACGAATGCACACCTAGTTATTAGATCGTTTCCTAGTTATAAGAGCAAGTTTTTTCTTCTTAGAAAAACGTTAAAAATCAGAAAGACCGATACAAGAATCTTCACTGCGTTCAGTGACAGTTCTTAAACATAGCTAAAAGACAGTTTGAAAAGAGTGAATGAACAATAGAAATAGAAAAAAAACTGATTTTTATTTTAAAAAAGTTTCTCTTTCGAAATTCAAACAAAACGTTTATGGCCTTAAAGCTTTTTGAATTTGAAGTTCAGGAAAAGCTTACGTCCGACGCTTTTTTGCTAAAAACTTTAATATTCAGATCTATTTGTTTTTTTTTGTTTTATTTCTGGCAAACACTCTTAAACTAACTCAAAAAAGTCTTGTATAAATATAAAATCTAAAAACGTTTTCGAATTTTCAGAATATAATTGTGGTCATAATAATCTGGGCTATTTGCACAGCAATACGATTATCAATGTTCTACAGAATTGCTTACATTCATCAACATTTAACAGTCACATTAAGAAAAACGTCAGTTCACTAGAATTGAGGAATATATTATAGACTGTCTAGACTTGGGTCGATTTCAAAACTAATTTTCAGATTTTGAAAGTCTTTTTTAATTGTAGACAAATTCTGGAAATAAATGCAGTAATCTAAAAATGAGTCGCACTAATGAACCTTTGTCTTCATATGTTGAAACCAAGTCGCTTAGTTGAAAATTAGTCCCAGTAGTCACGGAATTAATCACGATAGTTTGCATATTAGAAGCGATAGTCTGAAAATCTATCAAGCATTTTGCCTGAAAATCTAGTAATTTGGTTTCGATTTCCCAAAACACTAAACCGAAATTGATTGAGATGAGCAGCAAGCTCATAAAGCTTGAATTCAAACAGAATTACATGAAGTTCCAAAACCGAAATTGTTTGAGCTGAGCAGCAAGCTCATAAAGCTTGAATTCAAACAGAATTACATGAAGTTCCAAAACCGAAATTGTTTGAGCTGAGCAGCAAGCTCATAAAGCTTGAATTCAAACAGAATTACATGAAGTTCCAAAACCGAAATTGTTTGAGCTGAGCAGCAAGCTCATAAAGCTTGAATTCAAGCAGAATTACATGAAGTTCCAAAACCAGACAGACTGTTTTGAAAGCATTTTCCACGAAAAATCTAGTCCTTTAATCTCAAGACAAAAAATTTCACAGAAAATTGGATGAATCTTTTACATTTCAATCCCGCTGAAAATTCAAAAACCAAATTATGTTTTCCAAAAAAATTTACATTTTCTGGCGCGAACAGTTTCGTATATCGAAAGCAAAAGTTGCATGCTTTTTAGCAAAATAATTTGAATCGCTGATTTTGTTTTCGGTAAAAATTTGACCTACTCCATCGATGAGTTCATCGACGTTGGGCATCTGGTACTTTTTTTGAACAATTGTCTGTTTATTGGTTTTGCGTCCATCGCCAATTTTAACGAGTCGTCCTTTTTACTGTTATCACAATTGGGGCTATGAAACAATCGCTTGTACATTTGTCGAGCTTTGTGATATGACCTTCTGTCAACAGTTTTTTTTTCAGTTTCTTTCTCGACTTTATCCTGTATATGAATTGGAATTCTTCTCCCCTTTTCTTGAATTGGACATAAAGGGGTACTTAAATTTCGAACTTACAATGTGGTTTTTTGAAATTCCTTGTCTATCAAATAAATTTCTGAATTTATTGAAGAATTTACCTTTCCAACCTTCCGACTGCTCGCACATGAGCACGTCAAGCCTGGTAAGTTCTTTTGGAGCTGGTTTTTGTGTGGTGAATATCCCCACTTGTCCTTGTAGATCCAAACCCATTATGCATCTAGTTTTACGTTCCGTCACCAGAAATGTAGCTCCTTTCACCTCCCAGCCTGCCGACCGAAGATTCGTCTTCAATGCCCCCAATACACAGATCCGTTTATTGTTGTAGTCAACGAAATTTGTATTTAAATTCAGTTATTCAGACGGAATGAATCTTACCTTGTTTGATTTATCCATTATTTCCTTTGACGTCGCCCAATTTAAGAAAGAGACTGGACTTCCGGTATCTACCGTCAGTTGTATTATTTAATTGTCTATTCGTACCATGGCTTTTAGTGATTTTACTCTTTTCAACTTTGGGTCTCGAGTTGAATCAATTTTCTGGACTTGTATCATTTCTCTATTTGATTTCTTCTTATTTTCACTGATTCTGTCTTTCACATACTTCGAGGTTTTTTCGTTCTCCGGCTAATGTGTTTGTATCGACAACACTTCAAAATTACTACATGACTCAAAGCTTTCTCTTATCTGATCAAATTCCTCTACGGATCCTTCAGATTCTTCCGCAACCTCACTCACTTGTTGATATCTACACACTTTTGCAAAGTGATTGGGTTTACCAGTTTTCTGATTATCTTACAAGTTTTGCCCATCGCGGAACAGTTTTTCAAATGTCCCTGATCGAATACTCTTCCACATCTGTTGCATGGTTTTGCTTTATGTTAGAAATTTTGTTGTTATTTTGTCGTTTATTTGTTTCCCTCTTGTTATTTGGTGATTTTTTGTTGTTCCTGTCGAATTCCTAACTGCCATCACAGGTTCTTGTTTTATTCTCACTCCGGAATTATAATCGTTACTTGTTCCTCCTGTTGCCGCTGCATTTGTCTTTTGAAATGCCATTGTAGTCATTTTGCTAAGTTCAAATTTTATTGCCTTCTTCAAAATTTCTTCTGGATCAAGCGTTTCCAATGTCAGCGTATCCTGTAACGTCATGTTTTTCATTTTCGAAGTGAATAGATCACGAACTATCTCGCTCTCTAATGTTCCAAGTTCTGATCGAGCTGCTTGTGCAGTTAGCGCTGCATGAAATGCCTCCAATGATTCTCCGGATCCTTGCCTTCGTGTGAACAATTTATATCTTTCATAGGTCACACATTTTACCTTTTGGAACCAGACTTCTGCAAGCTCTGTGATTTCCCTGAACGAAATTTTGGATAATTCGACATGTGGATTCTTCTGTAGAAATCGTTTCTTTCCTTCTGTTCCAAGTGATAGAAATAATCTGGATACCAGTTTCTTTTGCACTTCGTTGTAGAAAAAATTGTGACCAACCCTTGGACCTCTTGTTCTTCTCTCCTCATTTTCCAGCATTACTCGATCTCTTGCTAACTTATCTCTAAGATTTCTGGCAGTCGTCGCAGCTTCAGTCTCTCCCTCTCGTGCTGTTTCTGTTCTAACATAACCTCTGGATTTACGTTTTCTTTCATGGTTACTGCCATTAGAAATTGTTCAAACCAGATTTTAAATTGTCACGGAGGGTCTAAGTTCGCTGACGCCCAAAATACGGGTATTCCCATATCCGTCCGATTGTCCTGAGCTGCAAATCCTGCTGGCTGCGCCATGTGATATCCTATGCGGTATCGTGGGAAAACTAGTGATAATTCAATAATGTATTCTGAAGTTATTGAATTAAGTTTTTCTTTTCTTTTCTTTTAAGTTGGTTACTGAGAGTTAATACAGAATCAAAACTCTGAGTTCTCAACCGTGTGTCAATGTCACTGCACACATGACCTTGGACACACCATAATGTTAATAACAATACCACTGCAGGTTGGTAATACATAATTCAATTACTGCTATTGCAGTAGCAGTATGACACCTTTTAGCAAAATAATTTGAATTGAACTGAGAAAGAGCATATACACAAGCGCATTGAAAATTTAATCAATGCAAATACAAGTCTACAATATCTATGTAAGTGTCTCTATAACTTGCATCGACCTTAAAATAACTTCTCTGTTTTGAGAAAAACAGAAACTGAAACTTTTTTGGTAAGCTGAAAACGATTTTGAGCAGAAAATTTTTGTTGTTTTTTTTAAATAGAATTTAATTACAATACCAAACATTGAATTATCTAGAAGCACAAATCTGAGCGTGTTGGTTAAGCGAAAACTGAAATCATGAATAAAAAATGCAGGAAAATTAAGCAAAAGTATTTTTTGCGGTACAAGTGATCGCGGAAGCACTGCAAACATTTTAAAATTAAAACCGAAGAAACTTACTTCAATCACATTAACTTTTTTGTTTGACAGTTGCTTTTTGTTGTAATCGGATTTTAAGTTGTGAAATATTACTTTCATATTTAACACAAAGTAATAGAGCACACGACTTGGATAACTGATAGCTCGTTTTGTTATTGATCAAAATCAAAATAGAGTACAACTAGACAAAAATCAGTTATGCGTAAAAAAAAACAAAAAATCAACATAATTATTAATAAAGAGAAACATTTTGAAACCCTTTAGGTGAGAGCTATTCCCACTTTTTTGTGGAGCAGTAGTAATTTATGTGTAGCATTATTATAACTTTCCATTTTCAAGGAACAAATTATAAGCACCGAAAATTTTTTGAATATCAAAAACAATATATGATTTTTGTCTTGATAATTATTTAACTCAATTGAAAAACTGTTTCGAAAGCAGAACTTTTTGTTCCGCTGGGAATTTTGAAAATGAAAATCCACTTTTGAACCAAAAAAATTGATCAAGTTTTTTGTGGTTTTTACTATTTCGCTGTTTAATCGCGGAATTTGTCATCCGTTCAAAAAAGAAACAAAATGAAATCAAAATTTGAAAATAAAATCAAAAATCAAACAACGAAAATTCAAATTTATGCGTGAACAGTTTTGTAAATTGTTCCAGGAAAAAAAGTAAAAAATCATCAGGACTGATGTAAGAGTCTTTACATTTTTCGTTTCAAAATGCGACAGCAATGAAAATCTACACGCAAAGTTTTTAATTTTTAGAAAGTAATTTCACTGATTTCGTTTAAATTAAATATATTGCAAAAAAAACTTTTTCCGATTTCAAAATAAATGAAACATATCAAATTTTTCGTTGGCAGCAGAAGTTTTCAAACATTCAAAATTATTTATTTGTTATGAACATTTCAGACTAGTTCAAACATGGGGCGTTTTTTTACAAAATTTAAGTGCCAAAAAAATCCGCATTGAAAACTTAAAAGCCAAAGTGAAAATTTTAAGTACCATTCAGATTTAACTTTGATATCAAACAAAAAGTAGAGCTTGAAAAATTTTGCAAAATTTAAAAAAGGCCATTATAGACAAAGTAAGGAAGTTTTGAACAGTTTTTTGTTTGAATTAAAGCAGATGAGTTAGGACCGATGTGGTTAACTCATAGAGTAATTTCGGATAGGGTACACCGTCTGCTCGTCACGCTATCTTATTTTCGGCCGGATAGATTCGTGCAACTTCTTAGTCTAATGCCGATCCTAATCTTACTCTTATATCTACTAGTCTCAGGGTGTTTAACTAGTCTCTGCTAGGCTCAATAGATCTAGAGTATACTGGCTTATTGCGGCAGCTGAAGTTCTTTTGGAGAGGCAACTAATTTCTAAATTAAATTCAAATTTCTCTGGTGCTGAAAATACAAGTAATTTCAGCACTTACAAATAAGTGGGTTGTTAGTTGGATGGATTATGATTGGTTAATATTAAATATTTTACAGTGGTAAAATATCTGATTTATCCAATAATAAAATGTAGTTTAGATCAAGTTCCACCCATCTGGGGTTTATAGAGTTTTTTAGAACTATCTTTCTTCTCTACAATTTGAAGGATGGATGATGAACGTTGGTATTTGGCGAACATCATTTTCTTGTCCGGTTCCTCTTGGAGAAGAACGTTCCAGGACGCTGGAATTATGGATAGGAAATTGTTATGTCGTCCTTCGACAACGACTCTGATTCCCAATGAAATCAATCCGATTTTAAAATGGTTTGCTTTTACAGGTTTTTCTGTGTTATGTAGAGAACTTGTTTTGTGTGCAACCTTGTCTGGGAATGGCGTGAAGATCGTGTTTGGAAGGGATGCCTTGTAACTCGGACCTGTACGTATACTTGAGCATCGAGGTGGTCATTGGTCTAGTTCAATGAAGTCCTTTTCTGCGAAGTCAAGTCGTACTCTAAATCCTTTGAGTCGTGATTGTGGACGGCATGTCGGTTGTGTTTAGCCATTCTTTTGTTCGAGTGTGATGGGATCATCTAGTCTTTGGATGTTCGTCTTTGTTGTTGTGTATGATCTATATACTGCAAAATATGATTTACATTTTATAAAATTATGTTAATTCGGTTTTTTAATCATGAATTTTTTAGTTGTTTTCAAAAAAGCCTTTTGTTTTAGTTCAGTTATTTGGAAGAGTTAGTCACCCTTGAGTGCCTCTTATTAAAAATAGGAGTATGGTCACAAAGCGTGGATGTAGCGCGGTGGGTTAGGCCGGCTATAGAGCATGCTCAGGACGTCCTCTCTGGTGGGTTAGGCCAGGAGTGGGAGTATGATTTTATAATGTTTCTTTGAGAGGTCCTGTTATGTGATAACGTTTTATGTTGAGTTTATGTTGGTCTTTCTTATGTGGCTTTGGTTGTATCCTTTTTTTCAAAAATTAAATTGTTTTTGGTATGGGTTTGTTTTGCGACTTTTTTGTGTTTTATTATTTCTTTCTTAGACTTTATAATAGTCTTCAAAGAATAAATTATCCAGTTTTAAGCTGGGTTAATCCGGTTTGGGTAACGTTGGTTTTCTTTTCTTAGTCATGGTGATATTTTATGATTTGTGGTATTTAGTAAGCAGCGTTGGTTAGTTTGGTTTAGTATATAATTCCTTTCCAACCGGGTTAAAGGAAAGTTTGAAACTTGTTATCGTGTGTTAGAGTTGTTTAAGTGAAAGCTTCAAACTTAAAATCATTATTTAAACAACTCTTCGTGGGCGAGCTGTGCAAGTTTGGATAAAATTCTTGTGCGAGTGAATGAAAATAGTGAAAAGGTTAGTACTGCTTTCTCATTTTATGAATTTATTGCATTGAATTTGAATTTTACTGCGTTTTGGGGAAATTTAAAATTATAAATTTTCATCGTATTCAAATTTATTGCTTCGTCGGGAAATAATTTATAAATGAAATTACTTCAACGGGTATGAGTTTTACTACATTATTTAGTGCTAAAGATTAAGGAGTTTAAATATAATTTAACTAGTTTGTAATTTTATTTGTCTTTTTCTGTTTTGTAGATGATTGTGGTGTGAAGACTAAAAGAATAAATCACACATTGATAAAAAATGGTTAGTAAACATTTGAATTTATTAGTTAAAAGTATTTTAATTTGTACTTACCTTAATCTTCTGGGAAAAAGCCGTGGGGGAAGATGTCGTGTATCATATCTGATGTTGTTAGTAATTTGGCTAGTATGTGTATGATGTTTTTAGTTTGTAGCAGTGGCCAAAGCAATTGAAGTGCTTTAATGGTGTTTAGTTCTTCGGTGCCTACTGCAAACTCGTAGGGTGTGTTTTGAATGAGGTCATGTATTTTATGATTATATTTAGTATTGTGAATGATTTCCAATATGGGTATTTCAATAGGTGTGATAAATTCATGCGGGATAAGGAAGGGTCTGGATTCTTCGGCGTTGAAGGTCTTTGTGATGGGACAGAATATATACATTTGGGTAACTGGGTCATAGTTGCGGAGGATGCCGTGTAGGTTAGTATCTTTAATGCAATATGTAAAATTTAGAAAAAATGGTGACGTGTATTTTGAGTTAAGAAACTGAAAACGATTGTGAGGTTGTCTTGATGGGGTGTGCAAATCAAAATGATTTTGTATAAAACGATAGTATGTATACTGCGGTTGTTTAGTGCATAACATAATATCGTGGGAACAGTGCAAATCGCGTTCCTGTGGTGAAAGAAAGTGAAAGGTTTGAGAAAATAACTGAAATTTATCATAGAAGCTCTCGTATGCTTGAATATCAGCTAGTGATTCTGAAATAATATGGTCAATCTTTCTATCAAAAATATTAAGTGTGAATACGTATGATGCTTTGATGAAAATTTTTTCTATTAGTCGCGGGTTTGTGAAGCGGTCCTCATCTAAAAATTGGTCTGGATTAGGGCGGATGATATTATGATCGTAGTATTCTATTGCAAATTCATTAGCTCGGGGTGCAGTGAATGTTTTTAGTAACTTTTTATATCCAACGTAAGTAAATTGTCGAGGTGTTAGTGTTGTGGTTAATCTATATAACATGTTTTTAATCTTTTCTATGCTGTCATGAGTATTTGCTAGTGGTTGGCAAAGGGGGTTAGTAAAATTATAATAAGCTGTCCAATGAAGTGTTGGCATTAAAACATGTTCATCTACAAAATTGCGTGTGTCATTAGTATCGTTAGGTGTGTTTAATGTATATTGCGGAAATGAGGGTAAGGTGATTTCAAGAAAATTTTTCGTGTTGGTGTGTTGCGGGTGATTAATATATTCGCGGGCTGTTCCGGGTTTGGTTGGGAAAGGGTGATTTGGAAATTTTCGTTTAAAAGTGCGATAAGCTCTGTGAGTGTTAGTAGGTGTTTCGGTGGATGTGGATGATTGTGCTAATGATGGAGTGTAAGCTGAGGAGGGTGTGGGAGTAGGTGGATTTGAGGATGTTATTGTGGAAGATAGTTGATGTATTGTAAGGGTGTTGGGGTCTATTAATTGTTGTTCTAAAGTTAAAAAATTATCCAGCTCCTGGGAAATTTGGGGGTATCTGGGGATTTATTATATGATCTGCCGGAATGAAGTGGAGAATAGGTTGGGGTCACTTGTGAAGCATAAGAAGGAGTGGAAATGGATGGGAGTGGATGATTAGATGGGATTGGTTGAAAAGGGGGTTTTGAAAAAACTGAGGAGTTGGTCTGGGTATAATTAGAGGGAGATGGTTCGGAGTCTGCAAATTCATCGGGGGTTTCTACATTAGAGTTTTTAAATTGTGAGATAGAATATAAAACTGGAATATCTGAGTTAGAACTCGTGCTTGATGATATATTAACAATTGGAAAATCGGGTGGTGGGAAAGCAAAAAGTGGTATGATTGGGATTGGAGTTTGGAGGTTGGCTGGGTGGGAACTTGAGCGATGGAGGGATCCAAATTGTCGGCTCATCGTGGTCTAAAAAAATGATTATGTTGAGACTGAAAAGTGGTGGTGTGGGGTTGTTCTATAATTTGTTCGTATGTATTATCATTTTGTGAATGATTTGTCGTTAAGTGTTGAATAGGGCTTTGCGCTGTATTTGGTCTAAAATTTGGGTTATTTGTGATTGCTAGGTTTCGAAAGTTTCGGGGAACTAATGATAATGGATGGTTTTAAGGTAGGGTTGGTATCTGTGGTGCTGTAGGTGTTGTATCTACATTATTATGTTCTTCGTTATATGTGTTTGGTCTTGTGGATATTTTTGTATTATATTCTTTTATTTGTGCATCTAAAAGTATTTTGTTAATTGATGATGAAAAAATTCCAAAATATCCTGCAAATAGTAAACGTGCTACACTTGCTTGTCGGTTTACTTGTGTGTGTATAGCGCATGTGTTATAGATTCCTTTTTACAGTGAGAATAGAAATCCTATAAAATTAAACATGGCGTATAAGATAGTTAATTTTTCTAAGATGTAATAGGGCCATCCTAGAAAAGCTAGAATTTCGTTCTTTAAGGTGACAAAACTGAAAATATTTATAGTTGAAGAATCTTGTGGTCTGTAATTTTCACCGTTTAAATATATGTAGTCTTTGATATCTTTAAAATATCCGCTTTAGTCTTGTGTATAAATGTCTGGAAATCCTGCGGTTTCGGCAAGTTTTCTTAAATTCTGGTCAATTGATTTTCGTTGTATCGTGTCCATTTGTGTTAATAATTCCTGAAATTGTTGTGTTCTAATGTGATGTTGGATATCTGATTAAGAATACATTCCAATTGATTGTAAATCAATATTTGGATTTCGAGCAAAAGCTCTGATGCTTTCGGGTGAAAATTTTTTGAGTGATTGCATTAATGTAGCGTAGGGTGTAAGGAGATAGTATTTATCTTCATCAAGATTTAATTGTACTGTATTGTGGCTTATTTCTGATCCACATGGGACTGCGGTATCCCAAAAATATGTTCGTCCTGAAAGTGTGTCGACAAAATGTACTTTATTTTTATAGAATATAGGGATACTTTTATAACAACGTTTGTCTTCAAAAACATATAATGGTGATACTTTTTTGGTGCAAGTATAAAACCATAAAATATTTCCTTCGTAATAGAGAAAATTTGATCTGTTTCTTGATAATAAGTATCCTGCGTAAGGTATTTTTAGTACTGTTAATGCGAGTGGTTGTAGGATTTGTGTTCGTTCCAATTCGCATAGTTGATGAAGTATCTCTAATTCGGAGAGTGACATTTCTTGAAAAATTCGACTAATTGTGTAGTCTAACTTCATATCTAAGTGGATATTGTAATGAATATTACCAAAATGGGTGCTATTCATTAGTGATAGTTCTTGTAAACGTGTGCTTTTACTGTCATGTGGTTTTAGTTTTCCACCAGGTTGACCTGTGCTTTTATAAAAATTAACTGGTACGTATGATGTTCCTTCGTTAATAGGATGACTTGTGGCATAAGGGTCAAATTTTATTTTTCCAGTGGTTATGTCAAAACCTTTTTGGTATTCGACAAGTATTTCAGAGTATTGTGTCTTATAAAGTGGATTTCTGTATTTACATGCAAATTTTGTTTCTTGATAGGTTTGGAAACGTGTTAATTTATTTTCTATATCATGAATATTTCTAAATAATTACTTTGTTTTCGGGATGGGTTTACTTGTTCGTATGGAATTGGTTCTATAAAATATTTTTCATGAAATTTTATCATTCGAGCGTGTATTTTTGCTACTTGGAATGTTGTGCATGTATCTTCGGGAAACCAAACAATTGTTGCTTGGGTCCTTGTTGTAGGGTCAAAATAACCTTGATCATTTTTGCAAGGTAATCTAATTCCTTGATAGAGCATTGTGTTATCAGATAAATCTCTTGTGAGTTGTACTTTTTCGAGTTGTATTTTCCAATCGAAAAACATTATTTCTTGATATCCTTTATTTTTGTGTCTGCTTTGCAGTTTGAGGGGTCATTTATTCCAATATGCGGTATCCAGTGTTTATCGTGTATGTCATAAGTCAATCGTCCGTGTGCGCCGTTATATGGATATTTTTCGTCTAATTTAATATGTCCTTGATATCGCTCAAGTTCTGCTTGATGTACAGAATCGGCAAAGACATGAAAATTTACTATTTTTCTGTCTGTGTTTTTATTTCTTGTTAGATTTAGTCTGAGTAATTCGTTTTTACAATCGTCGGGGCTTAGATGTAAAACTCGTTCTATGTTACTTAAATAAATGAATCCTGATCAATTCGGTTCTTGTTTCCATTGGAAACTTGTGAACAGTGTACTTTCTTTTCGGAAAATGTTGCTGTAAATTTATATCCTGTGATTGTTATTGCTCGGGCTTTTGAATACAATGTTGCCATTTGTGTAGTGTTTTTTGTTCGTTTTCTTCACAATCATAGTGTGTTACTAATAAATCCTGGGTTCCTGTGCGAAGAAAAGGATTTGTGTTTTGGAATATTAGAAAAAGGATGGGGTGAAATGTTAATATTTTTAGAATATACATGTGTATGATAATCCTGAGTATGGGTTATAAAATGTTATGTAACCAATTATGTTTTTCGTATATCTATCGTATTTGTATATTATTTCAGTGGTTATAAATGGTGGCGGTAGTGATTGAGCTGTTATTTTTCGTGGATTTAGTGGGTAGGGATGTTGAAAAATATTGTTAAGTTTGATCGTGATTTCAAATTTTAATTGGAGACTATTTTGTTGAAGTATTTGAATATTGTGTTCACGAGTATCTTCGTGGATATCCTGTCTATATTGTAGTCTGCTGAGTGCCCAACTGTGGAGTCGGTTACTATCTTGATGTTGTCCAAATAATGGTGGGGGTGCTACGAATGTATTCCAATCAAGTCGTAAAGGGATATTTGTTGATGATTGTTCTCGATATCTAGCGTCGAGGTTATTTCGAAAATTTAAAGGGAAAAGCGTCGGTGAAATTTGAATTAATGATGGTGTTGACTGTAGTGATAATGTTTCTGGTAGTGATGATAGTGTTGTATCCGTAGAAATATCTATTGGATCATTCATTAAGTTTGGTTCACCTTGTGTATATGAGTTTGTTGCCCAATATGGTAGTCGTGCGGTGGGATGGGGGGGGGGGTTAAAGGGATTTTCACGTATTTGTTCCGTTGTTGGTGTTGAACCTATGTAATTTGAGGGTATACTTGAGGTGCTATTTTGTGAAAGTAGTGTGGGAGTTTCTGGCAATGTACTACTTGAATTTTGTGAAGTAGTTGGTGTTGGTGATTGGGGTATATCAAAATGAACTCTAGCGGTTTGAAAACTTCTATTTCTTCGTGGATGTATAGTTTGTCTATTTATTTCAACTGTATTTTGATTTTGACTAATGTTTCTTATTCTGTTGAGGTCTTGTGGTAATGTGGGGTACAAATTATATGTTGGTTCACTTAGGGGTGCCTGTCGCTGAACTGGTTCTAATGGTTCGGATAAGCGAGCGTGTCGTTCTTCAAAAGTGTAAGGGTTATCTTGAAAAGAAACTCGTGTGGATGTTTGGGGATTTTGGGTAGTTGTAGGTTTTGCTGGGTTTTCTTGGGATGATGTCGGTGAAGACTGATTTTATGATTGTTGGTTAGCAATTGTTGAAAGTGTCCGATTGATTTTTTCTAGTGGGAAGATTTATGTTTATTGTAGTATTCTTCAATGAAAAGAATTAAAAAGATTCTTGCTAAGGCGAATGTGACTATTATCTTTTTTACACATTTGCACTTGTCATGATTAGGGATGATAAAAATGTGATGAAAGTTACGAATAGTAAAAAAATATCGGTTCTACTAAAAATTGTTCGTATCATTTAAATAGACTTTAAATTATTGTACCTGTAAATGTGGTGAATGATTTGGGAAAGTTGGATATATATTTCAAATAGGGAGTAGAAAATTAAAAAAATATTGCAAAAGATTATTAAAAGGATTATTAAAGCTTCAAAAGTATCAATAGAAAATATTAGCAAAAGTTTGAATAGAATGAAAAATTTTATGAAAAAATTTAAGATTATATTTTTCAAGATATTGACAGTTTGAGAGAAAAGCATTTAAGAATGATTTGTTCGTCGAATATTTTTTGTAATTTGGGGCGAGATTCGAGTGTGGTCGGATTTTTTATTGGTTTTTTGACAAGTGGGTTGAGTTTTGTGAAAAATTGTTGGGGCTAATTTTATGGTGTTCGGGAGGTCTTCTTTGCTTTATTTTTATTTGTCGGGTGATCTGGGGTATTTTTGAAATATTTGTACTTTAGGCCAATTGATTATGGTCCTTTTTTATTTTAGGCTAATTTTTTATTTTTGGTTGGAGGGTTTTTGAGGTCTGAGTTGGGAAAATATTGTTGATCTTTGCGTTATTAGATAGGGGAGGGTTGTAATATTATGGTGGTATTTATTTTAGTTGTCAAGTTTTAGCGAGTTGCTTATTTTTGACCTGGAGGTTGTAAAATTATAGTTATAGATATGCCTGGAGTTAAATATCTTTCGGCTAATAGGTTGGTGTGAGAGATATAGAAGGTGACGGATTTAAGTGAATCCTATTGGCTGAATCTGAACTAGAATTGTTGCGTACTTGTCAGCATGTTATCTTGAAAAATGAAAGTTCAAGATGATCCAGAGGTGCAAAAATTTTTTATTTTAAAATCAAAGTTGTTTTTGAAATTCAACTTTCTTTAATATTTTAGATTGTGGGATGAATGTTTTGTAGTTTTTACGTGGTTGATTTCTAAGTCGTGATAATTTTCTATGTTCTGACTTTTCTACTTGTTCATGTGGTAAAATTTTTTCTATCAATTTCCTGTTCTTTCTTTCTTTTTGAGGTATTTTTGAGTCTGGTATTTTATGATTGTTTTTAGCTTTGATTTGTGTTTGATTTTGATTTTCATGATGAACGTTGGGTTGTTCATCTATTTCTTTTTCTGTATTAGGATGATTTTGAATAACTTTTAAACCTATGAATTATTATAATTGAGTTAATTCGCGTAGTGCGTATTCTTTTGGGTAGTAGGGCAATAGATTGTTACGATGTTGAACAATTTTTTTTTAGTTGGATCTATAAGTTTATACGTTACGTCAGCGGGTTTGGCAATTATTTGGTATGGTCCTTTTCGAAGGGGTTGTGATTTTTTAGAGATTCATTTTTGTGTATTATAGTTAGGTATCAAAACAAATGTTCCAATTTTTAAATCTGTGGCTGGTGTAAAGCGTGAATTAATTTGATTGTTAATCTTTTGCCTTTGTAACAATTTCTTTGTTACTTTTTGGTAAATATCATTGTGTTTTTATCTCTATTTAAAATCCATTCTGTGTGTGTGCCGGAGGCTAATTTAAGAATTTGTGGGTGATGAAAATGATCTTCTTCATGTGTGTGTAAAGGTAGGTTATAACAAACTGAGTCTTTATTTGGTTGGCAATAACCTTGTGCACTTTTATGGGCATTTGCTGTAAACATTTTTGGTTTACGTGGCTTTTGATTAAAAACCATTTCGTATGGTGACATTCCTAAAGTTGTCGTGATTTGTGAATTGTATGCTAAGGGAAATGATTTTACATCTGCTGACCATTCTGTGTATTTTGTATCATTTCCATTTATGATACATCGGAGATATTCTTGTAGTGACCGGTTCATACCTTCGACTAAACCGTTTGTCCAAGGTGCATGAGATGTACGTGGCTTATGTTTGATGTTATATAAGTGGCATAGTGTGATGATTTCATTATATATGTATTCTGTACCATTGTCTGTAACTAAGATTTCGGTTACTAATCCGAATTTAGCTATCCAATGTTCATAAAGCGTCGTGTAAGCATAATAAGCATTACAATGTGGTACTGGGTTGAGTGCTACATAATGTGTGAATGCGTCAAAAATGACCATAGTGTAGGAGTTTCCTTCAGAAGATGGTGAAATTGGTCCTTTTGTGTCGAATGAAATGCGATGGTTAAAATATAAACTTTGTCTTTTGAAATCTTGTTTTTGTGCCATTTGTTTTTGATTTGGATAAGGTTTGTTCAATTGATTGACATATTATACAATCACTGCATAATACTTTTATCCAAATTGGTGCATTTGGGAAATAAAAACTTTGTGTAAAGTTCGAGTATGTTTTTTCTGATCCGGATTGTCCCTTTGTATTTTGTGTATGGGAGATGTTAAAAGCTATTAGTATCATACTTAAAGGAATACAGGGAACTTTAGAATCATTTAATTGATATTCTAAAAGATCTGTAATTTCATTAATTGTTGTGTTATTAAATTTTCGGAAATATCGTAGGAGTGTTTTTTTTCCTAAAATTGTGGTATCTGCTTTTACGGGCTTAGTTTTGTATTTGTGCCATGATTTTAGTTGTCTAATGACTGGGTCGAGATTTTGATATTGTTTTAAAAGTTCAAGTGTAAATTTACCTGTTGGGGGGAGAAAAATATTGTCAATTTCTAGTTTTGATAGGGGAATTGTGTCAAGTGGGTCATGGAGGTCAAAAACTTGATTTTTCGTGTATTTTGAATCTTTTGTTTGTGGTCCTGATAAATTTATTTTATCGGTTGAATTTTCTTTTTCAATTAATGGAAAAAGGTCTTTTTTATGCGAGTGTTGTTTTATTCTTTTTTGGTTGAGTATTGTTTTTTATCCATTGTGAGTATGGAATCGGTTTAAAAGTTGATGTTCCTAGTAAATCAATTTCGTAGTGGTTATTTTGTCAATCTAAGTAGAGTAGAAAATGTTGTAGACTATTTATTGCTGATTGATAAATGTCAGTTTTTACTGCGTATTTGCATTCTAATCGGGGTGATGTTTCATTTTTTGCGAGATAGAATTTAATCTTTTGTGGTATTTCAACTGTAGTTTTTCGTGTAAATAATTCGGGTGGCGTATTTTGACTTAATGTATCAGGTAACGCAAGGTTTTTTCCTGCTGTCCAAACTATATGTAGGTTTGGAAATTTCATTAGAATTAGTTGAAATCTATAAACTCTATGATTTGGATTTGATTTTTGTGTAAAGAGAAATATAATTGGTTTGTGATCTGTGGATAGAACTGTTGGGAGTTTTGATCCAAGTATCAGAAATTCATATTCTGTAAGTGTATAAATTATAGCTGTACTTTCTCTCATTAGAGTTGAGAGTCGTAGCTCTGCTTGTGTGAATAATTGTGAATTTGCTGATATAAGGTTCATTTTATTTGTTCCACTATGTGATTGTAGCAATGCTGCGCCGATGCCACAATTTGAAGCATCGCACATTGCATAGAATGGTTGATTTGGATCTGGAATTGTGTTTGAAATTTGTTCAGTTAAAAGTTTTTTAATTTCTTTAAATCGTCTTTGATGTTCAGTGGTCCATTCAAAATTCTTTTGTTGTCTGAGGATGTTATAGAAGGGTCTTAAGTATAATTGCAATTTGTAAACATATTTACTTAAGAAATTTAACATTCCAAGGAATTCTTGGATTTTCTTTTTATTTGTAGGTGGTTGAAGTTTTTGAATGGCATCAATGCGTGATTTTATTGGAGTGATAAAATCTCGGTCTATGTTGTGTTTTAAAAATTTAACGCGTCTTTTAGAAAGAAGTGTGATTTATCGGGGGCTGCCTTCATATTTTCGTTCTGAAGTATTTTATGATATTGTTCTAAAACTGTAAACATTTCGTCTTTGGTTTGTGATTGCATAAAAACATCGTCTAAATAGGTGGTTGCATTTTTCTTGAGTAATAATGGTCTAAAAATTTTACTCATGAAAGCTGAAAAAGCTGCTGGTCCTCTGGATATTCCATAGAATAAGCGATTAAAATCATATTGTTGATTTCCAATAACAAATTGTGTTAAACGTCTTGATTGTTCATCTAGTGGCATTTGGTTATATGCACTATTCATATCTGCGGTTGTGAGGTATTTACCATTTATCTTTGTCATGATAACTTGTATTGGTTCAATATGCCAATAGCATTTTGATTCGTCAATTAGTGAATTGAGGTATGTAGCGTCTTAAACTATTTTTAGTGATTCACCTTTTGCTAGAATGATAACAGGGTTGATAAAAGTGTTACCTTTTGGTTGTTCTTCCTTATTTACTGGTGAGATAATTTCGCATTGTTCTAAAATGTCAAGTAATCTGTTTACCTTGTCATGTAAGTGAATCGGTCCTTTACTTGCTCTTTGTTTTTTCAAAACTGCGTCAGGTTTTAACGGAAGGTGTAGTGATGACCTAATTTTTCAAACGTCAAATTTTGATGTTGCATAAACTGTTGAATATTTTAACAGTTGTTTTGCTAATTTATCAAATTCAATTTGTGTAATTTGTGAGTGTTCAAAATTAAACATTGTTTAAAATTTTTGTTGCTCTTTTGTCTAATTTGTTATATTGAATGTTGGTTTAAAATATGGTGTTTTTGTGAAGTAATCTGTGTTTCTTTTTTCATTACTTATTATATTATTTATGGATAATTCTTCGTCAAGAATTGTTGATTGGCAAATATCTAATAATTGGAGTATATTATTAACGCGGTAGGCTACTTCATTTATAGGTGAAATTGTAGCATTTGTTTCACAATATCCTAAAGATCCTAAGGGTAATGTTACTTGATATGGTGTATTGTTATACACCTGTAATGAAATAATGTCGGAATTCGTATTTTTTGAGTATTTTATAGATGATATTGTAATTTTGAAAAATTTGTGAATAGGTTTAAATTCGAAGTCTGACATAAGAAGTTGTTGTTTGTTTTGACTTTTGTCATACTGACGAACTTGTTTTATTGAAAAATTATATATATTTCCTGATAGTTGTTTCAGGTGTTTCCGTTTTTGATTATAAATGGGGTAAAATTTTGAAAAAAAATGGTGGTTGTTTGTTTAGTCTTTGGAAAAAGGTTAGGGCTGTATTTTTTACTTTCGTGTATTTATTTTTGATATGGATCTTACTATTTAGGATGCTGATTGTTGGTATATATTTAGATATGAATGGTATGCCAAGGATATTGTGTTTAATCTCAGTAATATGAAATATTTGTTTAAAAGGTTTGTTCAAAATTTTGTTTTGTTCCATTGTTCTTGTGGGAAGAAGGAATAATTGGATTTTTCCATAATTTACTAATGTTGATCCCTGTGCTGTTACTAGTTTACTAGAGGTTCCAAGTGGTGTTAAATTTGGATGCAATGTTTTGATTTCATTCCATGTGGGAATATTAATTATATTTGATTCTGCTCCTGAGTCATTTAAAAAATCAATTTCAAGATCTGGTGGTTGAAATTCTTTGTTTCTTGGGCTCTGTAAGAGAAATGGGATTGTTAAAATTTTTTCTCTTGGTTGTTCTTTTTGTATATTCTGATAAATATGTTTTGTGTTTGAGCATTGTGTTTCATCTTTTTTATCGGGTTTAATTACTGTGTTAATTTCGTTTACTTCTTGTGTAGTTTTGTATTATCAATGGGTTCAATATAGTAATTGTGAAGAAGTTTCAATTGATTTTCATATATATGTGAAGTAAAAGGTTGTTCATATATGATAGGTTCATAGTCGTTTTCGACTGTTATCATATTTACTGAGATGGTATTATCTGTATCACTTTCACTATCTGTTGATTCACAATTAATCTGGTATATTTATAATTCATTATTTTCTGTGTCATCAATACTTGGGGGGTCTGAAGTTGTTTCTTCATTTGTTTGCACTTGATTTATGTGTCTTTGATTTTTTGGTGTGTTACTTCTGTATCGATTTTTAGAATCGGGATAACGGTTATTATTCCTATGTGGTGACTGGGAATAATTTCTGTATCGATTATTGTAACATGAGTTTCGGTTTTGTGAAATATTTTATGATCTGTTTTGATAGTTATTATTTGATCTGTGATAATTCGATCTATTGTATGAGTTATTTCTCGATCTATTGTTTGAATAGTTTTGATTTCGATTGTTTGAATAACTTCTATTTCTATTCTGTGAATAGTTTCTATTTCTGTTGTATGATGAGTTTCGTGATTGACTATTGGAATAGTGTCTATTCCTTGGTTTGATTGGGAACTGGATTCAGAAACAAACTCTGTTGTATTGGAATTCGATCGTGAATAGTTATTTCGGTTATTTTGGCTATTCGATCGGTTATATCTATTTTGTGAGAAATTTGGTGTATTTCCTCGTTCGGGTGATCTACCTCTATAACTTGAGTTATATGGTGATTGATTTCTTGTATAATTTGAGTTGCTTGGAAGTGGTTTTCTTGAACTGTTAATACTATACATAAATTTGTTTGGTAGATTTTGGTCTTTTTTCATGTATTGATAGAATGATTTATTTGGTTCTTTGTGCTTTTGAGGTTTATTCTAATTGTCTTGTTGTTTTTGTCTACATTCGGAAATACTGTGTCCGTTTTGTCGGCAATATTTACACCATTTTTTGAAAGATGGTTTGCCTTTAAAGTTTGGATGTTTTTTGTAGATTTTTAGTATTTCAGTGTTTTTTTCAATCAGGTCTGTGTCTGATTCTTGTATGTTATTTATATGTGTAGTATTTGTTTCAATCCGATTAACATATAGTAGTTTTAGATTTTTTTTATTCGAGTTTCATTGTGATTTCTATTTGTTCTAGTTTATCTACTAATTTTCTAAAATGTAAATCTGGTTCTCGAATTGAGGAAGGATGAGATGCTCTCTTTTTTTATAGCTATTTTCCTTAATTGAGGTGTTTAGGTCATCATTAAAATTTCTGTCATTTTTGTGTTTTTATAGTCGTGTATTAAGTGAATATGCTTTTCGAACTAGTGTTTCGATTCGTACTGCTAATTGTTTAATTGTTTAATTTGGTAATCTGCGGATTTCGTTGCATAAAACTCTTTGATGTTGTTTGTTTCTTTCAGAATCAAACATTTTTGAAAATTCTTGTGTGAATCTTTTCCAGTCTGATTTTATTTCTATGGGTAATACTGAAAACCATTTTTGAGCTGCGCCATCTAATGTTGTTTGTAGTAACGCTGTGCGTCTATGTATCCAATTTTGATGGAGTGGCGTATTAATTGGTTCAGGTCCTATATTTAAAATTCAATTTGCTGTTACTGCGTTTAAATAATCTTCTACAGAATATTCAGGATCTGTTCCTGTGAAAACCATCAGTGGTTTATTGGATGTTATTGATGATCCACCCATGAGGTATGGATTCATAGTCATCTGTAGTGATTCTGCGGCATTTGGCATTTGTGAAAAGTTTGAAAGTTGATTTTTTGTGATTTCGTGTTGCTGAAGGTAATATGGAAGCGGTATTTCATTTTGAATTTGTGTCGGTTGATAAGAATGCATTAACATTGGGTTTTGTGGTTGTATTGGTTGAAAAGATTGTGTATTAAATGGATTGTGTATCATTTGTTGTGGATTTTGTATATCTGTTGGATTTTGTGGGTAAATTTTTATATTTTGAGATGGTTGAGACTGTCGCGGTCTCTGTGTGCAATATTCTTTGGTATATGGTGCAAAAATACCCGGTTTATAGTAATCATCATCATCAGATGATAAGTAATTTGTGTTATAAGGTGTGTGTTGTTAATTTTTATTCTGTTGAAAAAGTGGGTATTTTTCACTATAATCCTGTGTAGGTTGTGGATTATCTGGAAAATTTACTGAATTGGTCGATGTTTTTGGAAGATTCCAATAATGGGAACAAACGTGATTTAAATTTTGTGTAGTTTTTTGGGGAGGTTGATTTGTTTTTGGTTGGTGTGCATAATTATATTTGTGTTCTGCAAAATTGTTTCTTGTGAACGGTTTTCGTGTTTTTGACGGTATTGTCATTGGTCTATACGTTTGATAGTCCATATGTGAATATTTTGGAGCAACCGAAGGTTTGACGGTTGATTGTAAGGTTACCTGTGTTAGTGATGTATTTGGATTTCTTGGTGTTTTCAGATTGGGGTGTATTGGTGAAATACTCTGTTGTGTAGTTGTTGCTGTTGTTTGGACGATTTCTTCATTTATGAATTGTGATGGTGTTTGAATATCTTGTTGTGTAAGATTTCTAGTTCCAATGAGATTTTCATTATGTATGACTGTTGAATTTAAGCTGTTATTTCGTTTATCAGGTTAAAATGTATTGTAATTTAATGGTGTTGCGTCAATGGTTAATGGTAATACTTTTACATAATCTCTGGGGAAAGATATTGTACTTATTGCTTGACTCGAGATATCTTGTGGAATATTTAGAAAAGCTGGATGAGACCATTCAGGGTCCCAAACGTAATCTAATTGTTCTGAAAGGACAGTGTCGTCATTGGTATTTTGAGGTCTGAAATTTTTTCTTGCTTGTGAAATTAAATCTAAATTGTGGGTGAAATAATCTATTATAAACCATGCTAAAATCTTTTGTAAATCATGTTTAGTGTTTTGTGAAACATCATCTTTGTTAAATTTTTTGCGGATTATATGTAGAAATGTTGAAAAAACTGTGATTTCATTTCGTACTCTTGTATGTTTGGATGTTTCAGTTGGTGATGTACTTTGAACTTCTGTTTTTCTAATATAGATATATAACTATATATTATTGCAAAAAATTTGTTAGTGAATATGGAGTTTGCTTTTTGTGAATTATGATTTTGTATGCTTTTGATATATTCTATGAATACTTTTGAAAATTCTAAATCAATATCGTCTGTCTGAATTATATATTTGTTATGAGCTGTTCGTGGTGTGCTGAATTCTATGGTGTAGATTCCGTATTGATGTGTTAGGCTACATATGTCTTTCAAATAATGTCCTATAATATGTCTTTTGATTTTTATATCCGGGAAAAACTGCTAATTCATCTGGACTTTCGTCACTCTGAGTGTTGCTCATTTTTTTGTTTGATGACTATTAATTTATAATTATCAATATGTCTAATTGGTTGATTCCAATTATATAGGTGTACTGGTTTGTGTTTATATTGCTTTTTTATTCTTCTTTTTCCCCTTTTTGATGAGTTTGAAGTTGTTTCTGAATCGGAAAAATATAATTGGTCAAGGATGGTCATCTATTGATTCCTTTAATTTGCATAGTTTGTCTAAACTGCTGGCTTCTGGTTTGGAAAATGCGTTTCAATTTTTTGAAAATCTTTTTCGGGTTATTTGTCTTGGTTTGCTTATAATTTTTCGTCTTGTTGTTTGTCGTTTTGTACGAATGTATCCAACTGTTTGTGTATGTGAGGTTATTACAAGATCGTATTTTTGGTTGTCTATTTCACAATTGTGTAAAACGATTGTTTGTTTATTTCCTAAATTTTTGTATGGCATAAGGTTTAGGATGAGGGATGCTAGAAGTTATTAGTGATTTTTATTTTCCTAGACTGTTAGTCCTTACGATTTTTTGGTTAGCTTAACCTGGGTCTTTTGGTTCAGGGTTGGAGAGAAAAGTATATCAATTCCGGAGAACGATTTTTTTACTTTCTCGTGGCTATTCAGTTAGTGAATTAATTAAAATTGGGAAGATATAATTTTCATCTTCGCTTTCTTCATTTTGACTCATTTTTGTGCTTTATAACTGTCAACTTGTAGTTTTCAATGTGTTTTATTGGTTGATTCCAATTGTATAGACGTACTGGTTTGTTTTTGTATGTCTTTTTTATTCTTCGTTTTCCTTGTAATGATGATTGTGATGTAGTTTCTGAGTCAGAAAAATATAATGTATCAGTAACTTGGTAGTTTTTATTTACGGAGTCTTTTATTCTGTAAAGTTCTTCTAAATGGATTGTTTCTGATTCGGAGACTGCGTTTCTTCGTTTTGAAAATCTTCCTCGTGTAATTTGTCTTTGCTTGCTTAAAATTTTTCTTGTGATTTTTTTGTCGTTTTAATCTAATATATCCTATTGACTGTGTGTGTGGAGTAATTACGATGTCATATTTTTCGTTGTTCATTTGAAAATTGTGTAGTATGATTGTTTGTTTATTTCCTAAATTAACTAGTGACATAAGGTTTAGAATGACGGATGCAATTTTTGGATTAGTGATTTTTAATGCTTAAACTGTTAGTTGTTACAATTTTTTCGGGTTAGCCTAACTTGGGTCGTATTTTTCAGGGTTGGAGAGAAAAGTAGATATCGGTTCCTGAGAACGATTGTTACTTTCTCGTGACTAGTCTAAGATAAGGTGTTAACTTACTTAATTTTACTTAGGGGTAGTGATTGTGTTCAAGGGTTGGAGAATAGTAAATCGATCCACAAGGTTCAGGTATAATTAGAACGCAAGCAGTTCTTTAGATACTATTTTAAACTTACTAAGTCTAAGATCAATCCTGGGTCTGGTAAGAGGAGGATTCAAGTGAAGGATGAATAACCGAAGTTCTTCACTGTTTATCTTAATTTGAATGGTTAGTTTTATTGAAAAATTTCTATTAGTCCTGGGTCTTTTGAAAAGGTTGGATAGTGAATCGACGTTTGAGGTCGTTAGACACTTGCTAAGTGGGTGGGGGAGAATAAAATTGTTCTTTTTGATCCAAGGATAGGCCTTGATGATTAGAATATAAAATTAAGGAAATTAAATTTAATTTAGGTAAAAGTGAATTAAAGATCCAAGGAAAGCCTTGATGATCTATTAAGTTTAATTGATAAAAATTTTTAGTTTGTTAGCTTTGATGATGTTAGTGGGTTTATGATTTGCTGTTATGTTTAGGTGATGAAGCTGGAACAACAAGATGGTTTATTATTACTAACTATTTATTGTCATGTCTATTTATTTCTAATTTTTGTTTTTATTTTTTAATAAATATTTTTCAAATATGGTTTATATAATACTGCAGAAATTAGGAAAACGATCTGAGATCTTTTTATCAATTGTTATTGTACACTAATAATTTTGTTTAGCGCCTGAAATGATCATGAAGATTTACTTCAAAATTTTTTGTTTGCAAATGAAAATCTAAATTCATTGCTAATAAGATTCTAAATATAAAAGTTTGTGTTGGCTTTTGCCGTAAAACCATAAAACTAAATGGTAAGTTTCTACGTAGTCTTATATCGTCTTCTGTCCGATGCCTTCTTCTAATACCGGGTAGTTCTAGTATTGTTCGGAATATCGGCTCTGATCTATTGAATCGTAGAGACATTTCAATTAAGTTATTATCGTGTAACATTTTGTCTAGTTTCTAATCTATATTTAATTAATTCTAAGCTATTAAGGTCTTATTCGAGACTTATGGTCGCACCAGATGAGTTAGGACCGATGCGGTTAACTCATAGAGTAATTTCGGATAGGGTACACCGTCTGCTCGTCACGCTATCTTATTTTCGGCCGGATAGATTCGTGCAACTTCTTAGTCTAATACCGATCCTAATCTTACTCTTATATCTACTAGTCTCAGGGTGTTTAACTAGTCTCTGCTAGGCTCAATAGATCTAGAGTATACTGGCTTATTGCGGCAGCTGAAGTTCTCTTGGAGAGGCAACTAACTTCTAAGTTAAATTCAAATCTCTCTGGTGCTGAAATTACAAGTAATTTCAGCACTTACAAATAAGTGGGTTGTTAGTTGGATGAATCATGATTGGTTAATATTAATTATTTTACAGTGGTAAAATATCTAATTTATCCAATAATAAAATGTAGTTTAGATCAGGTTCCACAGATTCAATTAATTTGAAATCAAGAAATGGATTTCTTTGCTGGTGTTTTGTTTAACTGAAGTGCTAAAACGTTAAAGTAAAGACTATAGTGAGAACCAATTTCAGAACAATAAAATGTTTTTTAAAATCTTTTAGTTATAACCACCGTAAAAGTCATTCTGAAACCTTAGTTATTCCTTGGTTTTAGGAGATGGTTTGTGCACTTTTTTCAAAAGTTTTGCTACCTTACCTTTCTCTGGGCAAAATTCATCTTGTCCTGCTTTCACACGTCCTAGATATCTAAAAGACAAGGAAAAAATTATGCCAACTTAATGATAGTAGTAATACTTTAAAAAATTGACAAAAAAACTAATTTACACAGATGCAAAATTAAGTATACGAGATTTTCAAAAAGAATTGATGTGCATTTTCAAAAAGCAGAAACACGCAAAAAAGTAACAAAATTAGGAAAACTGTACACAAAAACTATGAAAACCAGAGATAGCTTGTATTTGAATCCCAGAAAATCTGCTCAGCATACTATGCTTTGCCGCAGCATCAACTAAAGTTGAAGAGCAAACTGTTTGCTCTGATATGCACAGGTAAACAAGATTAGGACATATAAAAAATGCAGCATACATTTTCTGCGTTTGAAAAAAAGAGTAATGAATTTTGAAATTTTTCTTGCGTACATGTCATCCTTCTGCGCTTTAACGACTGTGCCAATATAAATTTTTAAATCTATGACATCATTGTTTAGCTTAGCTCGAACTGAAAATTTTCGAATTTAAGATAATGGTAAACACTGAACTCTGAAAACATTACTGTCAATTTACAAAAATAATTAATTTTAGAGACGTCTTCTAACCAAATTTGAAATTGACCAAAAGGAATAGGCAACAAGAATAACTGGTTACTGTGAAATTTGTACAGAATGTTCCGACTACATTCTTAAAAATTGTATTTCTGTTTTTCTGAAAAATTTAGTGTCACTTTTTTTGCGTGCTGTGATGAGAAAAATGCGTAAGGTTTTGACATTGGCATGATTGACAACAGTTGTCTTCAAAAAAAAGAACAATTAACAAATAGAAAAAAGTTAAATGAAGCTTCGATTCGATCTAGTCAAGTACCCCCCATGTTTCATCCGTAAAAAATAATCACCCCGATAATGAACTAGATTGATGGTACATAATAAATAATTACGTGCCAATTTTGCACCCAGCAACTTATTTCCTTTTTGCAATAAAATATCCATTAAAGAGAGTTACTTGAAAAGATTCGCTCAATTTCACATTTTTAACACGCATAAAAACAAAAAAAAAAGTTGCGTAAAACTAATAGATCAATAAATGGTCAATTATTTAAAAAAATCCGCTTTGGTAATTTAAGGTAATTTAAGTAAGATTTCGCAGAAAAAACTTTCTGTCAACAAAAACTTACTTGTTCGACATGAACTATTTCAAATACATCAATTGTTTCTATATTAAAATGTAGCTTTCAACTTTTGATACATATTTCAGAACTTAGTCATAGAAAATACGCATAAAATGAAAGGTTTTGAAAATTGATCAGTACTTAAGTTTGCATCTTATAACTGAATAACAGTTGAACTTTTAAAAAACATATATCAGTTTTTGTAAATTTCAAAGTGCAGTTATGAAAATTTTTATCAGATGTATCGTGAAAATTTCTTCAGAGTGGTTTTGATTTTTTTGATTGCAAATATGGACAATTATTTAAACTTTTTGACTCATTTTAGTGTAGAATTTTCGGGGCACGGGACAAAAAATATGAAACTTATTTTATAAAAGTATTTATTATGTTATTGAAATCACAACTGCTAGGCCTTCAAAGGCATCCCTAAGTTGATTTCGTTAGACGTTCTTAGGACTTTACAATTTTCTAAACCGTACAGGTTTCACAATTTTGATAAATGATTGATTTGATTACAGTTTATAATTATTTAGTAATAGTCATTAATTAGCATTTCAAGACAATACTTTTCAGCTAAGCAATGTAGTAAACATATAATCACTTTTGGCATCACTGTAAATCACTTCTGTGAAAATGCAGTCAAAAAACAATGGAGCGTACTGAGTTAGGTCCTTGAGGTTAACTCATAGAGTAATTTCGGATAGGGTACACCGTCTGCTCGTCACGCTATCTTATTTTCGGCCGGATAGATTCGTGCAACTTCTTAGTCTAATACCGATCCTAATCTTACTCTTATATCTACTAGTCTCAGGGTGTTTAACTAGTGTCTGCTAGGCTCAATAGATCTAGAGTATACTGGCTTTATGGCGACTGCTGAAGTTCTCTGGGAGAGGTAACTAATTTCTAAGTTAAATTTCAGCACTTACAAGTAATTTCAGCACTTACAAATAAGTGGGTTGTTAGTTAGATGGATTATGATTGGTTAATATTAAATATTTTACAGTGGTAAAAATATCCTATTTATCCAATAATAAAATGTAGTTTAGATCAGGTTCCACCCATCCGGGGTTTACAGAGTTTTTTAGAACTATTTTTCTTTCTGTAATTGAAGGATGGATGATGAACGTTGGTATTTGGCGAACATCATTTTCTTATCCGGTTCCTCTTGAAGAAGAACGTTCCAGGACGCTGGAATCAGGGATAGGAAGTTGTTTTTACGTCATTCGACAACGACTGTGATCCCCAATGAAATCAATCCGATGGTTTGTTATGTCAGGTTTTTCTGTATTAGCAGAGAACTGTTTTGTGTGCAGCCTCGCCTGGGAATGGCGTGAGAATCGTGTTTGGAAGGGATGCCTTAAAACTCGGATCTGTACGTATACTTGAACATCGAGGTGGTCATTGGTCTAGTTCAATGAAGTCCTTTTCTGAGAAGTCAAGTCGTACTCTAAATCCTTTGAGTCGTGATTGTGGACGGCATGTCGGTTGTGTTTAGCCATTCTTTTGTTCGAGTGTGATGGGATCGTCTAGTCTTTGGATGTTCGTCTTTGTTATTGTGTGTTGATCTATATACTGCAGGGTATGGTTTCCATTTTATAAAATTTTTATTAGTTTAGTTTTTTAATTATGAATTTAGTTAGTTGTTTTCACAAAAGCATTTTGTTTTAGTTCTGTTATTTTGAAGAGTTACTCACCCTTGAGTACCTCTTATTAAAAATTGAAGTGTTGTCACAAAGCGTGGGTGTAGCGCGGTGGGTTATGCTGGCTATAAGCATGCTCAGGTCGTCCTTCTCTGGTGGGTTAGGCCAGGAATGGGAGTGTGATTTCATGCTGTTTCTTTGAGAGGTCCTGTCATTTGATAACACTTTATGTTGGTTTTTTCTGGTCTTTCTTATGTAACTTTGGTTGTGTCCTTTTTTCAAAAATCAAATTATTTTTGGTTTGGGTTTGTCTTGCGACTTTTTTTGTGTTTTATTATTTCTTTCTTAGACTTTATAATAGTCTTCTAAAGAATAAATTATCCAGTTTTAAGATGGGTTAATCCGGTTTGGGCACCGTTGGTTTACTTTTTTTAGTCATGCTGTTATTTTATGATTTGTGGTGTTTAGTAAGCTGCGTTGGTTAGTTTGGTTTAATATAGAATTCTTTTCCAACCGGGTTAAAGGAAAAATTGAAACTTGTTATCGCGTGTTAGAGTTGTTGATAGTGACAACTTGAAACTTAAAATCATTATTTAAACAATTCTTCGTGGGCGAGCTGTGCGATTTTGGATAGAATTCTTGTGCGAATGAATGAAAATATTGAAAAGGTTAGTACTGCTTTCTCATTTTATTACATTATTGCATAGAAATTGAATTTTACTGCTTTTGGGGAACTTTAAAATTATAAATTTTCATCGTATTTTACTTTTACTGCTTCGTGGGGAATTAATTTATTAATGAAATTACTACATTGGGTATGAATTTTACTACATTATTTAGTGCGGAAGATTAATGGGTTTGAATATAATTTAAGAAGTTTGTACTTTTTTTCGTCTTTTTCTGTTTTGTAGATGATTGTGGTGTGAAGACTAAAAGAAAAAATTAAACATTGATAGAGAATGGTTAGTACAAATTTGAATTTATTAGTTAAAAGTTTTTTAATACATATTTACCTTAGTCGTCTGGGAAAAAGCCGTGGGGGAAGATGTCGCGAATCTTGTCTGATGTTGTTAGTAACTTGGCTAGTATGCGTATTACATTTTTAGTTTGTAGCAGTGGCCAAAGCAATTGAAGTGCTTTGATGGTGTTTAGTTCTTGTGTGCCTACTGCGAACTCATAAGGTGTGTTTTGAATGAGGTTATAGATTTTATGATTATATTTAGTATTATGAATAAATTCTATTATGGGTATTTCGATAGGTTGTATAAATTCATGCGGGATAATGAAGGGTCTTGATTCTTCATCATTGAAGGTCTTCGTGATGGGACAGAATATATACATTCGGGTGATTGGGTCGTAGTTGCGGAGGATGCCGAGGAGGTTAGTATTTTTAATGCAATATGTAAAATTAAGAAAAAATGGTGACGTGTATTTTGAGTTAAGAAACTGAAAACGATGGTGGGGTTGTCTTCATGGAGTGTGTAAATCAAAATGATTTTGTTTAAAACGATATTATGTGTAAGTGTGCGTTTGTTTAGTGCGTAACATTATATCGTGGGAACAGTGCAAATCGCGTTCCTGTGGTGAAAGAAAGTGAAAGGTTAGTGAAAATAACTGAAATTTATCATAGATGCTTATATATCAACAAGTGCTTCTGAAATAATATGATCATGCTTTTTATCAAAAACATTAAGTGTAAATACCTATGGTGTTTTAATTTAAAAAATTTTGGTTAGTTGCGGGTTTGCGAAGCGATCTTCATCTAAAAATTGATGTTGGTTAGGACGGATGATATTACGATCGTAGTATTCTAGTGAGAAATCGTTAGCTCGGGGTGCGGTGAATGTTTTTAATAACTTTTTATATCCAACGTAAACAAATTGTCGAGGCGTTAATGATGTGGCGAGTGTTTATAACATATTCTTGTTTTTCTCTATATTTTCACAAGTATTAGTTAGTGGTAAACAAAGGGGGTTAGTATAATTATAATAAGCTGTCCAATGAAGTGTTGGCATTAAAACGTGCTCATCAACAAAATTTCGTGTTTCGTTAGCAATGGTAGGTGTATTTAATGTATATTGCGGAAATGATGGTGTTTTCTAGAAAATTTTTCGTATTTGTGTGTTCTGGGTGGTTGATATATTCTAGGGCTGTTCCGGGTTTGGCTGGGAATGGGTGATTTGGGAATTTTTGTTTAAAAGTGCGATAAGCTCGGTCAGTACTGGTAGGTGTTTCAGTGGATGTGGATGACTGAGCTAATGATGGAGTGTAAGCTGAAGAGGGTGCAGGAGTTGGTGGATTTGAGGATGTTCTTGTGGATGATAGTGGATGTATTGTAAGAGTGTGGGGATGTATTAGTTGTTGTTGTAATGTAATAAAATTGTCGAGTTCTTCGGAAATTTGGATGGTATCTGGGGAGTTATTATGTGATCTGTCGGAATGAAATGGAGAATAGGTTGGGGTTACTTGGGAAGCGTAAGAAGGAGTGGAAAAGGATGGGATTGGATGATTGGATTGGATGGGTCGAAAAAGGGGTTGCGAAAAAACTGAGGAGTTGGTCTGGGTATGGGTAGAGGGAGATGGTTCGGAGTCTGCAAATTCGTCGGGGGTTTCTACATTGGAGTTATTAAATTGTGAGATAGTATGAAAAACTGAAATACCTGAGTTAGTATCAGGTGAAGTAGGTAGTTTTTATCTTCATCAGGGTTTAATTGTACGACATTGTGGCTGTTTTCTGATCCACATGGGACTGCGGTATCCCAAAAATATGTTCGTCTTGAAAGTGTGTCAAGAAAATGTACTTTATTTTCATAGAATATGGGGATTCTTTTATAAAAACGTTTATCTTCAAAAACAAATAATGGTGATACTTTTTTGGTGCAAGTATAAAACCATAAAATGTTTCCTTCGTAATCAAGAAAATTTGTTCTGTTTCCTGATAATAAATATCCTGCGTAAGGTAATTTTAGTACTGCTAATGCGAGTGATTGTAAGATTTGTGTTCTTTCTAATTCGCATAGTTGATGAAGTGTTTCTAATTCAGGAAGTGACCTTTCTTGGAAAATTCTACTAATTGTGTAGTCTCATTTCATGTCCAAGTGGATATCATAATGAATATTACCAAAGTAGGTGCTATTCATTAGTGATAGTTCTTGTAAACGTGTGCTTTTACTGTCGTATGGTTTTAGTTTTCCACCAGACTGACCATTGCTTTTATAAAAGTTAACTGGGACGTATGATGTTTCTTCGTTAATAGGATGACTTGTGGCATAAGGGTCAAATTTTATTTTTCCAGTGGTCATGTCGAAACCTTTTTCGTATTCGCCAAGTACTTCAGAGTATTGTGTTTTATAAAGTGGGTTGCTATATTTACATTCAAATTCTGTTTCTTGATAGACTTGAAAACTTGTCAATTTATTTTTTATATCATGAATGTTTTTGAAATCAGTGCATTGTTTACGAGACGGGTTCACTTGTTTGGATGGGATTGATTAAATAAAATTTTTTTCATGAAGTTTTATCATTCGAGCGTGTATTTTTGCTACTTGAAATGTTGTGCATGTATCTTCGGGAAACCAAACAATTGTTGCTTGGGTTCTTGTTGTAGGGTCAAAATAACCTTGATCATTTTTGCAGGGTAATCTAATTCCTTGATAGATCATGGTGTAATCGGTTAAATCTCGTGTGACTTGTTTTTTTTTCAAGTTGTATTTTCCAATAAAAAAACATCATTTCTTGATATCCTTTATTTTTTGTGTCTGCTTTGCAGTTTGCAGGATTATTTATTCCAATGTGTGGTATCCAGTGTTTATCGTTTATATCATAAGTTAATCGTCCGTGTGCGCCATTATATGGGTATTTTTCGTCTAATTTAATGTGTCCTTGATATCGCTCAAGTTCTGCTTGATGTACAGAGTCGGCAAAGACTTGAAAGTTTACTATTTTTCTGTCTGTGATTTTATTTCTTGTTAGATTTAGTCTGAGTTATTCGTTTTTACAATCGTCGGGGTTAAGGTGTAAAAGTCTTTCAATATTACTCTGGTAAAATGATTCGTGATCAAGTCGGTTCTTATTTCCGTTGGAAACTTGTGAACAATGTACCTTCTTTTCGGAAAATGTTGCTGTAAACTTATATCCTGTGATTGTTGTTGCTCGGGCTTTTGAATACAATGTTGCTATTACATTTGTAGTTTCTATAGCTTGTGGTTCTGTTTCGCATTGTGATACTTGACTTATTGCATATTTGTGTAGTGTTTTTTGTTCGTTTTCTTCACAATCATAGTGTGTCACTAATAAATCCTGGGGTCCTGTGCGAGGAGAAGGGTTTGTGTTTTGTTCGGAAAAAATTAGAAGAAGGATGTGTTGAAATGTTAAGATTTTTAGAATATACATGTGTATGATAATCCGGAGTATGGGTTATAAAATGTTATGTATCCAATTGTGTTTTTTGTATATCTATCGTATTTATATATTACTTCAGTTGTTATAAATGGTGGTGGTAGCGATTGAGCTGTTATATTTGGTGGATTTAATGGGTAGGGATGTTGAACAATATTATTTAGTCTGATTGTGATTTCAAATTTCAATTGGAGACTATTTCGTTGGAGTATTTGAATATTATGTTCTCGAATATCTTTGTTGATATCTTGTCTATATTTTAATCTATTGAGTGCCCAACTGTGGAGTGGGTTACTTTCTTGATGTTGTCCAAATAATGGAGGAGGTGCTACGAAGGTGTTCCAATCTAATCGTAAAGGGATATTTGATGATGATTGTTCTCGATATCTAGCGTCGAGGTTATTCGGGAAATTTAAAGAGAAAAGTGTCTTAAGGAGATTTGACTTAATGATGGTGTTGACGGGAGTGATAATGTTTCTGGTAACGATGATAGTGTTGTATCAGTAGAAATATCTATTGGTTCATTTACTATGTTCGGTTCACCTTGTGTGTATGAGTGCGTTGCCCAATATGGTGGTCTTTCTCTGGTATCTGGGGGATTAAAAGGATTTTCTCGGATTTGTTGTGATGTGGGGGTTGAACCAAGGTAGTCTGAGGGTATACTTGAGGTGCTATGTTGTGAAAGGAGTGTGGGAGTTTCTGGTAGTGTACTACATGAAAGTTCTGAGGTAGTTGGTGTTGGTGATTGAGGTATATCGAAATGAACTCTGGGGGTTTCAAAATTTTTATTTCTTCGTGGATGTTTAATTTGACTATTTATTTCAACTGTAATTTGATTTTGACTAATATGTCGTACTCTTTTTAAGTCTTGTGGTAATGTGGGGTACAAATTATATGTTGGATCACTTAGGGATGCTTGTCGCTGAACTGGTTCTAGTGGTTCAGATAAGCGAGCGTGTCGTTCTTCAAAAGTGTAAGGGTTATCTTGGAAAGAAATTCGTGTGGATGTTTGGGGGTTTTCGGTAGTTGTGGGTATGACTGGGTTTTCTTGGGAAGATGTCGGTGAAGACTGATTTTGTGGTGGTTGGTTAGCAATTTTGGAAATGTGTCCGATTGATCTTTTTCTAGTGGAAAGATTTATGTTTATTGTAATATTCTTCGATGAAAAGGATTAAAAGGATTGTTGCTAAGGCGGATGTGACTATTGGCTTTTTTATACAGTTGCACATTGTCATGATTAGGGATGATAAAAATGTGATAAAATTACGAATAGTAAAAAAATATCTGTTCTACTAAGAATTGTTTGTATCATTTAAATAGACTTTGAATTATCGTACCTGTGAATGTGGTCAATGATTTGGGAAAGTTGGAGATATATTTCAAATAGGGAGTAGAAAATTTACAAAATGTTGCAAAAAATTATTAAAAAGATTATTAAGGCTTCAAAAGTTTCAATAAAAAATATTAGCAAAAGTTTAAAGAGAATGGAAAATTTTATGAAAAAATTTAAGAATAAATTTTTTAAGGTATCGACTGTTTGAGAGAAAAGCATTTAAGAAATGATTCGTTCGTCGAATGTTTTTCGTTTTCTGGGGCAAAATTCAAGTGTGGTCTGATTATTTATTGATTTTTTGACAAGTGGGTTGAGTTTTGTGAAAAATGGTTGGAGGCTAAATTTATGGTGTTCGGGAGGTCTTCTTTGCGTTGTTTTTATTTAGTGGAAAATTTGGGGCATTTTCGAAATATTTGTACTTTAGGCCAAATGATTATGGTCCTTTTTTACTTCAGGCTAATTTGCCATTTTTGTTTTGAGGGTTTTGAGGTCTGAGTTGAGAAAATATTGTTGATCTTTGCGTTATTAGATAGGGGAGGGTTGTAATATTATGGTGGTATTTATTTTAGTTGTCAAGTTTTAGCGAGTTGCTTATTTTTGACCTGGAGGTTGTTAAGTTATAGTTATAGATAAGCCTGCAGTTTAAATTTTATCTGCTAATAGGTTTGTGTTAGAGATATAAAAGGTGATGGATTTGAGTGAATCCTATTGGCTGAATTCGAACTAGAATTGTTGCTTATGTTTCAGCATTTTATTTTGAAAATATGAAAAATCAAAATGATTTAAAGGTGTACAAATTATTAATTTAAAAAAAAATTATTTTTGAAATTCAACTTTCTTTCATATTTTAGATTGTGGGATGAATGTTTTGTAATTTTTACGTGGTGATAATTTTCTGTGTTCTGATTTTTGTACTTGTTCGTGTGGTAATTTTTTTTTAATCATTTTCCTGTTTTTTTTCTTTTTGAGGTATTTTTGGGCCTGGTTTTCTTGTATTCTTATGAGTTGTATTTTGTTGTATGATGAACCTCGTATTGTACATTTGTTTCTTGTTCTGTATGTGTATGATTTTGAATAACTTTCAAACTTGTAAATGAATATAATTGAGTTAATTCGCGTAATGCGTATTCTTTCTGGTAGTAAGGTAACAAATTGTTACGATGTTGAACAATCTCTTTTTTGGTTGAGTCTGTGAGTTTGTATGTTACGTCAGTGGGTTTGGCAATTATTTGGTATGGTCCTTTGCGAAGTGGTTGTTATTTTTTAGAGATTCCTTTTTGTTTATTAAAATTAGGTATTAAGACAAATGTTCCAATTTTTAAATCTGTGGCTGGCATAAAGCGCGAATTAATTTGGCTGTTAATATTTTGCCTTTGTAACAATTTCTTTGTTATTTTTTGGTAAATTTCTTTATGTTTTTTATCTCTATTTAAAATCCATTCGCTATCTGTGCCGGAGGCTAATTTGAGAATTTGTGGGTGATGAAAAAGATCTTCATCATGTGTGTGTAAAGGTAGGTTGTAACAAATTGAATCTTTATTTGGTTGACAATAACCTTGTGCATTTTTATGGGCATTTGCTGTGAACATAATTGGTTTTCGTGGCTTTTGATTAAAAACCATTTCATATGGTGACATTCCTAAAACTGTCGTTATTTGCGAATTGTTTGATAGGGAAAATAATTTTACATCTGCTGACCATTCCGTGTACCGTGTATCATTGCCATTAACGATACATCTAAGATATTCTTGTAATGAACGGTTCATACCTTCGACTAAACCGCTTGTCCAGGGTGCATGAGATGCACGTGGTTTATGTTTAATGTTATATAAGTGGCATAAAGTGATTATTTCATTATTCATAAATTCTGTACCGTTGTCTGTAACTAGGATTTCGGGTAATCCGAATTTAGCTATCCAGTGTTCGTAAAGTGTTGTGTAAGCATAGAAAGCATTACAATGTGGTACTGGGTTGAGTGCTACATAATGTGTGAATGCATCAACAATGACCATAGGGTAGGAGTTTCCTTCAGAAGATGATGAAATTGGTCCTTTGGTGTCGAATGAAATTTTATGGTTGAAATATAAACTTTGCCCTTTAAAATCTTGTTTTTGTGCTATTTGTTTTTGATTTGGATAAGGTTTGTTCAATTGACATATTATACAATCATTGCATAATTTTTTTGTCTAAATTGGGGCATTTGAAAAATAAAAATTTTGTGCGAATTTCGAGTTTGTCTTTTTTGATCCTGAGTAACCTTTTGTATTTTGTGTATGGGAAATGTTAAATGCTATCAATATCATACTTAAAAGAAGACAGGAACCTTTCGAATCATCTAATTGATATTCTAAAAGATCTGTTTTTTCATTGATTGTTTTGTTATTAAATTTCCGAAAATATCGGAGGAGTGTTTTGTTTCCTAAAATCACGGTATCAGCTTTTGCTGGTTTTGTTTTGTATTTGTGCCATGATATGAGTTGTCTAATTACTGAGTCAAAACTTTGGTATTGTCTTTGAAGTTCAAGTGTAAGTTTTTCTGTTGGTGGCAGAAAATTATTTTCAATTTCTAGTTTTGATAGGGGAATTGTGTCGAGTCATGGAGGTTAAAAATTTGATTTATTGTGTATTTTAAATCATTCGTTTGTGGTCCTGATAAATTTATTTTATCGGTCAAAATTTCTTTTTCAATTAATGGAAAAAGGTCTTTTTTTATGCGATTGTTGTTTCGTTTTCTTTTGTTCAGTATAATTTTTGATCCATTGTGAGTATGGAATTGGTTTAAAGGTGGATGTACCTAATAAATCAACTTCGTAGTGATTGTTTTGGCAATCTAAGTAGAGTGGAAAATGTTGTAAATTATTTATTTGTGATTGATCAATGTCGGTTTTTACTGCGTATTTGCATTCTAATCGGGGTGATTTTTCATCTTTTGCGAGATAGAATTTAATATTTTTTGGTAATTCAGCTGTAGTTTTTCGTGTTAGTAGTTCAGGTGGTGTGTTTTTACTTAATGTATCTGGTAATGCAAGGTTTTTTCCTGCTGTCCAAACTATATGTAAGTTTGGGAATTTCATTAAAATTAATTGAATTCTATAAACTCTATGATTAGGATTTGATTTTTGTGTGAAGAGAAATATAATTGGTTTATGATCTGTAAATAGAACTGTTGGGTGTTTTGATCCAAGTATCAGAAATTCGTACTATGTAAGTGTATAAATTATAGCTGTACATTCTCTCATTAGAGTAGAGAGTCGTAGCTCGGCTTGTGTGAATAATCGTGAATTTGGTGATATAAGATTCAATTTATTTGTTCCACTATGTGATTGTAGTAATGCTGCGCCGACGCCAAATTTTGAAGCATCGCACATTGCATAGAATGGTTTATTTGGATCTGGAATTGCGTTTGAAATTTGTTCTGTCAAAAGTTTTTTAATTTCTTCAAATCGAGTTTGATGTTCAGTGGTCCATTCAAAAATATTTTGTTGTCTGAGGATGTTATAAAAAGAAATTAAGTATAACTGCATTTTGTAAACATATTTACTTAAGAAATTCAACATTCCAAGGACTTATTGGATTTTCTTTTTATTTGTAGGTGGTTGAAGTTTTTGGATTGCATCGATGCGTGATTTTATTGGGGTGATGGTATTTCGTTCAATATTATGTCCTAAAAATTTAACGCGTGTTAAGAAAAAATGTGATTTATCGGGGGCTGCTTTCAGATTTTTGTTCTGAAGTATTTTATGATATTGTTCCAAAGCTGTAAACATTTCTCCTTTAGTTTGTGATTGCATGAAAACATCGTCTAGATATGTGATTGCATTTTTCTTGAGTATTAATGGTCTAAAAATTTTACTCATGAAAGCTGAAAAAGCTGCTGGTCCTATGGATATTCCATAGAATAATCGATTAAATTCGTATTGTTGATTTCCAATAACAAATTGTGTTAAGCGTCGTGATTGTTCATCTAGTGGCATTTGATTATAAGCACTATTCATATCTGCGGTTGTGAAGTATTTACCATTTATCTTTGTTAAGATAACTTGTATTGGTTCAATAGGCCAATTGCATTTTGATTCGTCAATTAGTGAATTCAGATATCTAGCGTCTAAAACTATTTTTAGTGATTCACCTTTTGCTAGAATGATAACAGGGTTGATGAAGGTATTACCTTTTGGTTGTTCCTCTTTTTTTACTGGTGATATAATTTCTTATTGTTCCAAAATTTCAAGTATTCTATTTACCTTGTCGTGTAAGTGAATCGGTACTTTACTTGCTCTTTGTTTTTTGAACACTGAGTCAGGTTTTAATGGGAGGTGTCGTGATGAACTAATTTTTCCAACGTCAAATTTTGATGTTGCGTAGACTGTGGAATATTTTATCAGTTGTTTAGCTAATTTGTCAAATTCATCTTGTGTGATTTGTGAATGTTGAAAATTAAACATTGTTAAAAAGTTTTGTTGTTCTGTTGTATAATTTGTTATATTGAATGTTGGTTTAAAATTTAGTGTTTTTGTGAAGTAATCTGTATTTCTTTTTTCATTACTTATTATATTATTTATGGATAATTCTTCGTCAAGAACTGTTGATTGACAATTATCTAATAGTTGTAATATATTATTTACCCTATATGCTACTTCATTTATAGGTGAAGTTGTAGCATTCGTTTCACAATATCCCAATAGTCTTAAAGGTAGTGTCATTCGATATGGTGTATTATTATATACGTGTAGTGAAATAATATCGAAATTTGTGTTTTTTAGATATTTTATGGTTGAGATTGTAATTTTGAAAAATTGGTGAATGGGTTTAAATTCGAAATCTGACTTGAGAAGCTGTTGTTTGTTTTGACTTTTGTCATACTGATGAACTTGTTTTATTGAAAAAATTATATATATTTCCTGATAGTGGTTTCAGGTGTTTCCGTTCTTGATTATGAATGGGGTAAAATTTTGAGAAAAATGGTGGTTGTTTGTTTAATCTTTGGAAGAATGTTAAGGCTGTGTTTTTTGTTTTTGTATATTTGTCTTTGATATAGATTTTACTATTTAAGATGTTTATTGTTGGTATATATTTAAAAATAAACGGTATGCCAATGATATTGAGCTTAATATCAGTAATATGAAATGTTTGTTTAAATGGCTTGTTCAGAATCTTGTTTTGTTCCATTGTTCTTGTGGGAACAAGGAATAGTTGGATTTTTCCATAGTTTACTAATGTTGATCCTTGTGCTGTTGCCAATTCACTAGATGTTTCAAGAGGTGTTAAATTTGGGTGCAGTGTTTTAATTTCAATCCATGTGGGAATAATAATTATATTTGATTCTGCTCCTGAGTCAATTAAAAAATCAATTTCAAGATCTGGTGGTTGAAATTCTTTACTTCTTGGACTTTCTAGGAGAAGTGGGATTGTCCAAATTTTTTCTCTTGGTTGTTTTTTTTTGTATATTTTGATAAATATGTCTCGTGTTTGAGCATTGTATTTCGTCTTTTTTTATCAGGTTTAATTACAGTGTTAATTTCGTTTACTTCTTGTGTAGTTTGTGTATTTTTAATAATGGGTCTAATGTAATAATTATGGAGAAGTTCCAATTGATTTTCGTATATGTGTAAAGTAAAGGGTTGTTCATATATGCTAGGTTCATAGGCGTTTTCGATTGTTATCATATTTACAGCGATGGTATTATCTGTATCACTTTCAGTATCTGTTGATTCACAATTAATGTGGTTTAATTGTAATTCGTTACTTCCTGTGTCATCAATACCTGGGGGGTCCGAAGTTGTTTCTTCATTTGTTTGCACTTGATTTATGTGTCTTTGATGCTTTGGTGTGTTACTTCTGTATCGATGTTTAAAATCGGGGTAACGGTTAATATTCCTATGGGGTGATTGGGAATAATTTCTGTATCTATGTAACTTGAGTTTCGGTTTTGTGAATTATTTCTTTATCTGCTTTGATAGTTATCATTTGAGCTGTGATAACTTGATCTATTATATGAATTATTCCTTGATCTGTTGTTTGGGTAGTTTTGGGTAGAAGTGGAGTAACTTCTATTCCTATTGTTTGAATAGTTTCTATTTCTGTTGTATGATCAGTTTCGTGATTTATTGTTGGAGTAGGGTCTATTCCTTGGGTTTGAATGGGAACTGGATGCAGAAACAAATTCTGTTGTGTTGGAATTCGATCGTGAATAGTTATTCCTTTTTTGGTTATTTTGACTATTCGATCGACTGTATCTATTTTGTGAGAAGTTTCGTGAATTTCTTCGTTCGGGTGATCTACCTCTATAACTGGAGTTATATGGTGATTGATTTCTTGAATAATTTGAGTTACTTGGAAGTAGTTTTGCTGAACTATTATTACTATATATGTTTTTGTTTGGTAGGTTTTGATCTTTTTTCATATATTGATAGAATGACTTATTTGGTTCTTTGTGCTTTTGAGGTTTATTCTGATTGTCTTGTTGTTTTTGTTTACATTCGGCAATACTGTGTCCGTATCGTCGGCAATAATTACACCATTTCTTGAAAGATGGTTTGCTTTAAAGTTTGGGTTCTTTTCATAGATGTTTAGTATTTCAGTGATTTTTTCAATCAGGTCTGTGTCTGATTCTTGTATGTTATTTAGAGTGTGTAGTATTTGTTTCAATCCGATTAACATACTGTAATTTTAAATTTTCTGTTTCCTCGAGTTTCATTGTGATTTCTGCTTGTTCTAGTTTATCTACTAATTTTCTAAAATCTGAATCTGGCTCTCGAATTGAGGAAGGATGAGATGCTCTCTTTTTTATAGCTATTTTCCTTAATTGAGGTGTTAAGGTCATCATTTAAATTTCTGTCATTTTTGTGTTTTTGTAATCATGTGTATTAAGTGAATATGTTTTTCGAACTAGTGTTTCAATTCGAACTGCTAATTGTTTAATTGTTTCATTTGGTAATCTGCGTATTTCGTTGCATAGATTTTTTTGATGTTGTTTGTTTCTTTCAGAATCAAACATTTTTGAAAATTTCTGTGTGAATCTTTTCCAATCTGATTTTATTTCTATGGGTAGTACTGAAAACCATTTTTGGGCTGCGCCATCTACTGTTGTTTGTATTAATGCTGTGCATCTATGTATCCAATTTTGATGGAGTGGTGTATTAAGTGGTTCAGGTCCTATATTTAAAATTAAATTTGCTGTGACTGCGTTTAAATAGTCTTCTACAGAATATTCAGGGTCTCTTCCTGTGAATACCATCAGTGGTTTATTTGATTTTATTGATGATCCACCCATGAGGTATGGATTCATAATCATCTGTAGTGATTCTGCGGCATTTGGCATTTGTGAGAAGTTTGTAAGTTGGTTTTTTGTTATTTCATGTTGTTGAAGGTAATATGGAAGTGGTATTTCATTTTGCATTCGAGTCGGTTGGTAAGAATGCATAGTCATTGGGTTTTGTGGCTGTATAGGTTGAAAAGATTGTGTGTTAAATGGATTTTGTATATGCATTGGCTGTTGATTTTGCATATCTGTTGGATTTTGTGGGTAAATTTTCATATTTTGGGAAGGTTGAGATTGTCGCGGTCTCTGTGTGCGTTATTCTTTAGTATATGGTGCAAAAATATCTGGTTGATAGTAATCATCATCATCAGATGATAAGTAATTTGTGTTATAAGGTGTTTGTTGTTTTTTCTTATTTTGTTGAAAAAATGGATAATTTTCTCAATAATCCTGTGGAGGATGTGGATTATCTGGAAAATTTACTGAATTAGTCGATGTATTTGGAAGATTCCAATAATGAGAACATACGTGGTTTAAGTTTTGTGTATTTTTTCGGGGGGGGGGGTTGATTTGTTTTTGATTGATGTACATAATTATAATTGTGTTCTGCAAAAGTGTTTCTTGTGAACGTTTTCCGTATTTTTGACGGTTTTTTCTTTGGTCTAGATGTCTGACAGTCCATATGGGAATATTTTGGAGCAACCGAAGGTTTAACGGTTTGACGGTTTAAGGTTTAACGGTTTAACGGATTGTAATGTTACTTGTGATAGTAATGTATTTGTATTTTTTGGTGTTGTGAGATTTGGACATATTGGTGAAATATTTTGTTGTGTAGTTGTTACTGTTGTTTGGACTACTTCTTCATTTATGAAGTGTGATGGTGTTTGAATATCTTGTTGTGTAAGATTTCTAGTTCCAATGAGATTTTCATTATGTATGACTGTTGAAAATAAGCTGTTATTTCGTGTATCAGGTTAAAATGTATTGTAATTTAATGGTGTTGCGTCAATCGTTAATGGTATTACTTTTACATAATCTTTGTGAAAAGATATTGTACTTATTGCCTGATTTGAGATATCCGCTGGAATGTTTAAAAATGCTGGATGAGACCATTCAGGGTCTCAAACATAATCTGATTGTTCTGCAATGACAGTGTCGTCATTGGTAATTTGGGGTCTAAAATTTTTTCTTGCTTGTGCGATTAAATCTAAATTGTGGGTAAAATACTCTATTATAAACCATGCTAAGATTCACGGATTATATTTAAAAATGTTGAAAATGCGGTGATATCGTTTCTTACTTTTGTATGTTTGGATGTTTGGGTTGGTGATGTACTTTGAGCTTCTGTTTTTTCTAATATAGATATATAACTATATATTATTGCAAAAACTTCGTTGAATTTTGATTTTGTATGCTTTTGATATATTCTGTGAATACTTTTGAAAATTCTAAATCAATATCGTCTGTTTGGATTACATATTTACCATGAATTGTTCGTGGTGAGCTGAATTCTATGGTGTAGATTCCGTATTGATGTGTTAGGCTACATATGTCTTTCAAATAATGTCCTATAATATGTCTTTTGATTTTTATATCCGGGAAAAACTGCTAATTCATCTGGACTTTCGTCACTCTGAGTGTTGCTCATTTTTTTGTTTGATGACTATTAATTTATAATTATCAATATGTCTAATTGGTTGATTCCAATTTTATAGATGTACTGGTTTGTGTTTATATTGCTTTTTTATTCTTCTTTTTCCTCTTTTTGATGAATTTGAAGTTGTTTCTGAATCGGAAAAATATAACTGATCATGGATGGGGCAATTTTTATTTATTGATTCTTTTAATTTATAGTGCGTCTAGACTACTGGCTTCTGATTCGGAAAATGCATTTCTCTTTTTTGAAATTTTTTTCGTGTTATCTGTCTTCGTTTACTTATAATTTTTTTTTATATTGTTTGTCGTTTTGTTCGAATGCATCCAACTGTTTGTGTATGTGGGGTTATTACAGGATCGTATTTTTGGTTGTCTATTTCACAATTGTGTAAAACGATTGTTTGTTTATTTCCTAAATTGTTTAATGACATAAAGTTTAGGATGAAGGATGCAAAAAGTTATTAGTGATTTTTAATTTCCTAGACTGTTAGTCCTTACGATTTTTTGGTTAGCTTAACCTGGCTCTTTTTGTTCATTTGTTCAGGGTTGGAGAGAAAAGTATATCGATTCCGAAGAATGATTTTTACTTTCTCGTGGCTAGTCTAAGTTAAGGTGTTAACTTACTTAATCTTACTTAGGGGTAGTGATTGTGTTCAAGGGTTGGAGAATAGTAAATCGATCCGCAAGGTTCAGGCGTAATTAGAACGCAAGTAGTTCGTTAGATACTATTTTAAACTTACTAAGGTTAAGATTTATCCTGGGTCAGGTAAGAGGAGGGTTCAGGTGAAGAATGAATAAACGAAATTCTTCACTGTTTAGCCTAATTTGAATGGTTAGTGTTATTAAAAATTTCTAATAGTCCTGGGTCTTTTGAAAAGGTTGGATAGTGAATCGACGTTTGAGGTCGTTAGACACTTGATAAGTGGGTGGGGGAGAACAAAATTGTTCTTTTCGATCCAAGGATAAGCGTTGATGATCAGAATTTTAAGACTGATAAAATAGAAAATTTATTTAGATCCAAGGAAAGCCTTGATGATCTGATTTAAGATTAAATGAAATTAAGTTTAAAATGGTTTAAATTTATTTGGTAAAAGGTTTTAGTTTTTAATGATGTTAGTTGACTTGGGCTGTTATGTTTAGGTGATGAAGCTGGAACAACAGGATGATTTATATATACTAACAATTTATTGTCATGCTACTAATTTTTATTTTTGTTTTCAATAAATATTTTTTCGAGTATGTTTTATATAATAATGCAGAAGTTGAGGGAACGATTTGAGATGTTTTTATCAATCGTTATTGTACAATAGTAATTTTGTTTAGCGCCTGAAATGATCATTGAAGATTTGCTTCAAGGTTTTTATGTTTGCAAATGAAAATCTAAATTCATTGCTAATAAGATTCTACATATAAAAGTTTGTGTTGGCTTTTGCCGTACAACCATGAAACTAAATGGTAAGTTTCTATGTAGTCGTATGTCGTCTCTTGTCCGAGGTCTTTTTCCAATACCGGGTAGTTCTCGTATTGTGTGGAATAGCGGCTCAGATCTATTGAGTAGTAGAGACATTTCAATTAAGTTATTGTCGTATAACACTTTGAAAATGTTTTGTCTATTTTTTAATCTATTTTTGTTTAATTCTAAGCTATTAAGGTCTTTATTCGAGACTTATGGTCGCACCAGATGAGTTAGGTCCTTGAGGTTAACTCATAGAGTAACTTCGGATAGGGTACACCGTCTGCTCGTTACGCTATCTTATTTTCGGCCGGATAGATTCGTGCAACTTCTTAGTCTAATACCGATCCTAATCTTACTCTTATATCTACTAGTCTCAGGGTGTTTAACTAGTCTCTGCTAGGCTCAATAGATCTAGAGTATACTGGCTTTATGGCGACTGCTGAAGTTCTCTTGGAGAGGTAACTAATTTCTAAGTTAAATTCAAATATCTCTGGTGCTGAAACTACAAGTAATTTCAGCACTTACAAATAAGTGGGTTGTTAGTTAGATGGATTATGATTGGTTAAAATTAAATATTTTACAGTGGTAAAATATCTAATTTATCCAATAATAAAATGTAGTTTAGATCAGGTTCCAGTACCGTAATGTTTTTTTTATTTGCCTAACCGATAAAAAAAATTTGCATAACTGTTGGATAAGCCCTAGACTCGCACTTGGGTGTGGTAATTGGAAAGAAAATCAGCAAAACATCACATGGGAACCGCACGCGGTCCTGAACATAAATGTAATTTTGATTAGTTTAGAAGAACAAGCCGACGGGACTTCAAGTCGAAGACGCAGCACATTTCACGCCCAATTAATCAAAATTTTCAAAGCTCTAGAAATTTTTCAAACGTATAGTAGTTTTGATAAAGGGTAGAAATTTCAGTCCATAAAAATAGTTTTTGAAAAAACTCAGTAAACTTGAAATGAGGATTGAAAAAACTATCTTACTACAGTCTCGGGAAGTAGTAGGTAGTTGATACTTATGATTTCAACGAACCTATGAACCAAATAAATTTTTCTTCTCGTGTTTGTATGTTTACCTGCAATTGTTCAAAGTAAATCGTTGAAAGTTTGAGACACGCTATGAGAAACTTTTTGGAAGCAAGAAGCCAAATGAAAACTTGAAAAATTATTTGAGAGGGCGTAATAAAAGTATAAAAGGTTTAAGGGATGGTCTTTCTGTAGAAGCCTCCTCGCAAACAATAAAAAAGATTATAAAATGTTGGAATTAAATTGGTTCGTTGGGAAACTGAGGAGCTCAACTTAGTCTTTCTGCTAAATAAAAAGACAGACAAAAATTGAAAGAATTAGTAGTTCCTATGACAAAAATACTCGAAAACTATCAGCGTTTTGAGCACTTAATGATCGAAACAAGCTGACAAAAAACTATTTCAGGAAAATTGGCTGCTCTAATCCATGCAAAAAATTATTATAAGCAGTTGTTTTATCTCGAAAAAATGTTCAGCTACGATGTGTCAAATTGTCAACTCTATCTCTTTCAAAGTTGCAAATAAAACGACAAACACGTGGAAAAAAAACAGGACAGTTTTATTTTGCTCGTTTTAATTAAAAAAAGTACAAATTTATTGGTCTGACTGTACTTGGTAGCAGTTCAAGTAACAAAAAGTCCAAATAGTTTAACAAAAAATGAATTAACTAAAATTGTAAATACATGTCCATACATGTCCATTTGTAATTGCCGGAAGATATGTGCCAAAAATCAAACAAAAATCAAAAATGTAAACTAATTTTCTGTTTACCAGTGCTCTGGCAATCTGTGCTTTTCGAGCCGATAACGTCCATGTATTTTGATAATTAGATGATGTTTTTGGTACTGGCAAGTATGCAAGACTTATATTCCCAATTGTGCTTTATTTTTTTATAATCGGCTACAAGTGATTTTAAATTAGACTCGGTTGCTTTAAAGACTTTCACATTATCTTTGAAGTTTTTGTATCCTCAACTTTTCTGATGAGCAAACTTGCTTTATTATATTTAAGTAATTCTTCATTTCGAGACTCCTCTTTGCTACTTGATAACGTTCAGCAGATTGAAATTTTAAACGATGCAAAAAATGAAGAAATTGACAAACAATTAATTGAACTCATTCAACTAAACGGAAACAAAACAAAAAGTAATTGTACAAAATCAAACTTGATAAACTTTCCGTCTTACAGACCGACTTTCAAGTGTAGTTGGAATTTTTTTAGTTAAGTTTTATTTGTTAGACCGTAAGTCGACAAAAAACAAACAGATATGCGATAGTCTGACAATTGAAGTTTTGAAGAATTTGAAGAAACAAAAAAAAAGATCTGGCCTGCTTCCGAACTCTACCACGGAAGTTCCAAAAGCGTGTTCCTTACCTTTGGACCAAGTGGGAAGAGGCCTGAAAATTGTTGCTGTACCGCAATAAAGCAAGACTTACATGTATACAAAGATAAACACATAATGGAAAAAAAAACAAGAACCAGATACTTGTCGCTCAAGAGAAGACTTGTTCACGGGAAAAAAGTCTAGTTCCCGATTACAAGTCAATTGCTCTAGCAAGTGGAAACAATTATTGGAACAAGTTGTGCTGATCGCATGGCTTATATATTTTTTCAATTGTTTGGCTACGAAACTGAGTAAAATTTATGGTTTTGTTCAAGTTTTTTTGTGTCTCTACTAATGGCTTAAATGTTTTACTGCGGATAGACGACCTATCTTTTTGTCATTATCTGGTCCGTGATTTTTTTTCTTCAAATTTTACAGTTATGGGGACGTTTAATTGCAAAAAACAAGCATTTCTTTTGTTCTTATTGAGATCAACTGAGTGATTGAAGATGAAAATCAACATCAAACATTTGAAAAAGCCATTTTTTTTTTATCTTTTGCGCAAAACTTTAAACTTGAAACAAAAAAGTGTTCTCTTGAATTCTGAATTTTTGTTAGAAGGGAGGTAGATAGTGAGTTTTCTAATTAGCAAAAGTTTTGGATTGAATTGAGCTGAGAAACAATTTAAAAATCAATTTTGGTCAAGAACCGTTTTTTCTGGACAAAAAACACAAGACTTCAACCACTTCATTCCAAAAATATAAAAGTTTAGTAGATATAACCTCAGAAAAAATCAATTGGACTGTAAAAGATTCCAATTGTACAATATAAAGATGCCCTTTTATCTTACAGCAACTCTCCTCGGTGACGAATGAACTCATCAATGGTAGCATTCAAGTCGTAATGAAAGTTGTCAATGTCAAATTGTTCCCATTCTATAACAAACTTGACGTCATCTTCCAAAATGAGAACCATTTCTAAACTCTTTTCCGCCATCTCAGTCCAAATTTGATAATGACTCAGAAAACAGCCCACCTCTCCCCACTTCATAGGCCTATGCAACATTAAAATTTGATGAATAAACGCTTCAATTAGTTTTGGAAGAAAATACCTGATCTTTTTAAACCAAAAAAATTATGATTATTTGATAACGCAATTACACTGGTCCTTTTGCTGATTAGATCCAGCTCAACACTTTAAAAAATTACTTTAAAAGAAGCGTAGAAAAAAAATTGAGCTGCGTGCAATTTCTCTACACTTTTTTTTTCAGCATTGGATTTCAAAAACTACCTAAAAAGGTTTTTTTCTTTGCAGAAAAGTTCGATAAAAATTTCCCATCATTACACCAAGAAGCTTTTAAGAGTTTTTCACAGACGCTTCTGACACTTATTACAAAAAATATCCAATCACAGTTATTCTATAAGACAAATTATAACAATTTTTTCCTTTTTTTCATATCGAGTTAAAATGTTCAATTAAGGTGATTGAGCGTGCGCACATATGCAATAGCAATGTCCCCGGATTCAAACGAATCTGCGGTAGCGAATTAGGGATTCAATTTGAAATAAGTTTCAGAATATTTTTTTAACTTCGAAAACATACGAGATATTTTCAAAGGGTTGGCTTTATAATTTAGAAAAAATTTGTGGTATCTATGAAAAGCTATCAGGCATCCTTAAACATAGCCCATTTCTATCATGCAATCGCAACGATACCAATGTGATCGCCTTACCACTATAATAAGTGCCTCTCCAGATAATTTTTGCAATGAGCACCAAAATTTAGAATTTCGTTCTTTCAAAAATTTTTCAAAAGAATTAAATTGAAATGAAAACTGCAAACTTTCTCAAGACATTTATTAATTTGAGAAAACTGGATTGAAGTTAACTTTGAAAATCAAAAAAGGATAGTCGGTTGCTCTGCAGATAGCACAGATTGATCCGACCTCGTTCTCAGCATTTTTTTCAGGTTACTGTCTTTTCTTGTACTTTGTAATTCTCGACACCGGGATTTTTTTGAACTTTTTCAATGTCGTTCGAATCACGACTTAAAAGACTTTAATATGATATATCACTCAACCCAGTCCGATGATTATTTGTCGTACCTGATTTTGCGTGGAGAATTAAAAAAGAAAAAATAACGCACATGTATACAAAGTTTCTCCCCGCTTTCAATGGTCGGAACAATTACTAAAATTCAATTTCCTAGCTTAAAACTCTTCAAGTTTTTTTGCAATAATTTCCTATTTTTCTTGTTATGACAGATAATAACTTGCCTTTCATTTGACGTTTGACATTCGAATATGAAAAAGAAATATAAAGTCAAAATGATCAACTTCAGGGTGAACATTTTTGATAACTTTATCCCAGAAAAACAAATCAGTCCAAAAATCACACTGCCCATGTAAGTGTATTTGCTTTTTGATTGGCACTCAAAACTTCAACAATATGTTCTTATCATGTTCTTTTAGAGAAACCCAGAAGAGCCGCAAGCATGGCAAAAACTAGGAAGATAATGTTCTCTCACCGACTAGATCTGTGGCTGAAACAGCAAATAAAACCAGTAAAAAAACAACTTTCATGAAAGGTAGATGATGTAGTGTTTCAACATTTCAGGCGGCAGGGTGGACTTAGGGAAGAAGTATGCAAAACCCCCACCCACCCGTCCTTCCCCTCCCTTAGAATATTGACATCATGACCATCAAAAGATTACTTTGAAACTATTTTACGATGAAAGCTTTTGAATGAATCGAAAAGATTTTCACAAGCGCCTTTGACGCCAAATATTACAAATGCGTAAATACTTGCTCGGATGTTCATTTGGGCGGCCGAACAAAAACGTAATAATGAAATTAATGAAAAGTTGAGTATATTGAGTTTTATATATTGAATTTTAGAAAAAAAAATCAAAGGAGGCACTCGAAAAGAGCCCCAAACTCTCAAAAATTTTCTTAATTCATCCCGCCTAGAACAGAAACAGAGTACTTTTGCGTAGCTATGACACTATAGAAAATGTTATAATTTCTTCTTTCGTAGATCTCACCTGTTATCATGAGGTGGGTTGAGGTAGTATTTCATAACAGAAGCTCCCATTTTGATTAATTTGTCTGCAGACAAGTCCCTAAAAGTCAGACAACTTTCAGTTAATATTCAAGAGCCTCTAACTGTTCGCATGAACAGAAAGTGTTTTATTTTTTTCAAACAGAACAATTCAAATGGCGCAGAGCTTCCTAGATAGTCTTCAAAATCCAAAATTTCTCAAACGTTTCCAGCAAACAAAAAACTTTTCAGCTATCCTTTATCTAAGGAAATTGAGGCTTTTTTCAGTTTAAGCACTCTTCCTAAAGTTGGCATTAACTATTTGGCATTAACTATAATTTATAGCAGCAAATGCCTTTGAAAGTCAAAGAACATGAAAATCAAACAAAAAAGGTAGCAAATGAGCCGAAACCATGTACAATGACATAATGTCATAGTTTAACCTAGCAAGCTGTCAGACAATTAGTCAATCACCGTTTGACCTTTTGGGGGCTAGCATTGGTTGAGCAGAAATTTCCGAGCTCCTAAAAATTGAAATCACTAAAATTCCGAGCTCCAAAAATTTTAATTAAAGTTTATCGTTTTAAATAATAACTGACTGATCTCAATAATCAGTACACTAATTTGAACGTGTCTAATGATTATTGGAGATCAGTTAGTTATGAATTAAAACTATAAACATTAGAAAAGATTTTTTGGAGCTCGGAACTTTTGTGATTTTAACAAACAGCCATGATGATGAGCATTTAATTATCGTATCTCATATATTAATTTCAAGCTTTAGTTTCAAATTTTTAAACGGCTTTGAAAAAAATTGCAATAAAGAGGTGAAAGGAGGTAGAAAAGACCCTTTCTTCAGGTTGAATTCTTAATAGTTATATTTTGAGGTGTCAATCCCCTTATGGCACTCCCACAGTAGCAATAATCTTGCCTGAACACGTTATGGTGTCTTATACTTGCTGGACAAAGCGCCATTTTGAGACAAACATTTTCAGTCCTCTTTCTATTCGTTCTTTCCAAAAAAAACAAGGCTAGCTGGTTACTGTGCAAGTAGCACAAAAGATGTTCTGGCCATAAAAAATGCAACAAAAATTTTTTCAAAATATTGTTGGTGTGATAGAACGAGCTGAGCAAAACACGAGCTGATGATTAGATATATTCAACGGTCAAAATAAAATAAGCAAAAATTTCTTGAAAAACGAAAAAAAAAATCAAAAAAAAAATTCGAAAAATTACGTTTTAAATTAGGCTAATGTAAACTTTTAAGCAACTAAAATAAGACTGCTTGCTAAATTTGTTCGCTCGAAATAAGCCGAAAAATCAAAAATTCAAAATGGTTTTCTCGACACTGGGAAAATTTTTTGAAATTTTCAAATGGTTCGAATCAAGACTGTAAAGGTTTTATGATATATCACTCAACCCAGTCCGATGATTATTTGTGGTACCTAATTTTGCGTGGAAAACGAAAAGAAAAAAATAAAAGAAACTAAAACACACCCGAATGCAAAGTTCATCTCAATTTTCAATGGTCGGAACAATAAGTGCTTTTCCCGGGTTATGTAGCAAAAACAAAAAAAAACATAGGAACTGGATGATTCTTCTACGTGTCGAGCTTATTCCTGGACAGCCTTATTCGGCAGATTGTAACTGTTGTTATGAAGTAGTTACAATTTCAGCTGATTAGTAGCTTGAATTTCAGCTTCGAGATATGGCTGATTTTGGATCATCCGCCAAAAACATCGATGGACGGGGCACAGGGGAACGGTAAAAGAGCCAAATTTTCAGTTATTAAACTTACAATGCATCAACAGCCGGCACTCGTTTCCTTGGTACGCCCGGGAACACTCTGTCCATCTCACCTTCTATGTAGACCCTCCTCTCGGGCCTGCGGTTCAAGTTTACATAACGGATCTAACAATAAACAAAAATATAATAAGACAATACATATTTTTTTACCCTGGTTTTTTCAAGAATAGTTTAAGCAGGGGTTAGCCGAGACTGATCAAAAATTTTCGCGTCGAGAACTTTTTAACTACAATTAAAAAATGAAATATAATTGAGGTTCTTGACGAATCCGCCGGTATTTTCGAGCTCTTCTAAAACATGGAAAGACTCTATTTTGCCGAACATTTTCGCACCACAAGCAAGTTTTTGAGGAGAAAATGAGCAGAAACGACGTCATTGGGTACTTAAAAAAAAATTGAGTTATTCTTTTAAAGTTTGGAAAAATATAAAAACTCCATTTTTTTTACGCTGGTGAGCCAAAATGAGAGTCTTAAAATATGACCAAAGTGAACCCTGCAGAAACTAATCAAATACCCTACACCCTAGAGGGAAGCTTAATCCTCAATCCACCCCCAGTGTTTCAGCGCAAACGTAAATAAGAATGCTAGCTAATTTTTGGGTGGACTGAAAGTATTATAGACAAGAAGGCTGTAGCCTATCAAATAAACATAGCATGCCGTCCGGTTTGGCGCAAGTTCGACACCCTCATACTCCAACCTTTTTACATGTGTAACAAAAGGGCAGTGGCCCCATTTGACCGTTTTTAACCGTTTTTTCGCTCGGATCAGCCTTACTTAAGGCTGGCCGTCAAAAAGAGCGATTTGAACCAAGGACAGTACTGGTTCTTATGGCTAGCTTGCATCGATTTATATCGTTTTCTGTGCTGATTATTGGTGAAGTTATGAACCTTTTTATTTCAAATTTTGGATGAAATTATCAATATTGCCGAGAAAACAAAATTATTGTTGATGTTTCGGTTTTAAATTATCTTTCTGAAGATTGCGCACACACTAGGGTTTTTTCATGTCTGCATGTTTCTTGTGAAGGAAACATCGATATAATTGTTTAATCAGGAAATGATTGTTTATTGATGCAATATCAATTTGGGACAAAGGATGATCACCAAAAATACAGTGGGATATATTTAAGCCAATAAAATACCTGCAAGACCAGAAGTTTTCCTTGTTTTGATAGGTTTATGACCGGATGACATTCTATTTGATTATATTAGATTTCTACAAAGCTCAATCAAATCTTATACACCTAGTTTTTCCCCTTGTCTCGAACTATCAATGATATTCGTCAAGAATCGAAAACAAAGAAAAAAATTTTTTTTGTAGGTTTTCTTCAGGCAGCTGGCAAAGCTAGAAACTGACTTAGTCTCAGGGCTAATTGCTTGAAAGTTTAAATTTTATTTAAATATATCATATTTTCCTTTTTTGACAAAAGAGGCTCCCCACTTCTGAAAGCTTTCAATTTTATTGATTTTTTTCTTACAGAAATTTCTAGTTTGGGATTAATTTATGAATATTTAAGTTAAAAAAAACAACTTAACTTTGGTAAATTATAGTAGTTTTTGACGGCTTTTTGTATCATAATACAAAGCGCCTTGAAAGCCCCTTGAAAGCCCCTCAAACAACAGTTTGTATCTAATTTTGGTGCAATTTTTTTTTTCTATACAAGCAATTCACTGAAAGGCCCAATTAATTGCAATTATTAATTTTTTTGAGCAGTGGCGGGCGGTGCATACAAAATTATTTTTTAAAAAAGATATCAAAAAAGATATCGAAGAACAAATGGAGAGCAATTAGAAACGCAATTAAAAACCAGGCCTGAATTTGAGGCCCGGGTCCCGCCTGGTTTGGTTGATTCAGGCCCGGTTAGGAAACAAAAAATTCAAAGCTGGGCCTCGAAACACGAATTTCCTAGCAATAAGTAAATTGAAATTCAAATGTGAATTTTTATAAAAATCACAATTTAATAAGTTCATTGCCCGCCAGCAATCCTAGCAGTTCAATTTGGCTGACTTTTGCCGCAGAAAAGAGGGCATGCTTGGCTGTCCGGATTTGCCCAGCCCTGCTGAAGTCACGCTCTTTTTGAGCGTTTGTAGCTTGAACGGTGAAAGGTGTGAACTTTTTTTGAAAATCAGACCCGGGTCAGGTCCAGCCCGGCCCGGTTGCTGATCGTAAAATTGAGGCCCGAGCACGGCGCGGCCCGGCCCAAAAAAAAGGTCGAGCCCGGTTCCAACTCTGAGCATACTATCATTCCGCAAGCAAGTAATATGCTCGCCAGCAAATGAACCAATAAGTTAGAACAAACAAAGATAATTTTTTAGATATAAAAAAACTAGTCGAAGCAGGGGCGGATTTAGGGGGGGGGGGGCGAAGGGGGGGGATTGGACGCCCTCCCCCTCAGGGATTCGACCCCCTGCCGACCCAAAGGGTCCCCCCTTTGATACTTTTGAAATCCATTTTTGGCCGACCGACCATAAAGTTTTTCTAAAGGCGCTTTGGCGCCAATATATACTAATTTTGAGGGGGAGCGCGCGCCAAAAAAAACGCGATTTTTTTTCAAAATTTTTCAAAAATTGCCCAAAAACTTTTCAAAAATTTGCCTGCGGCGCACAAAGTTTAGCCAAAATGGGCTTTGGTCGACCTAAAAAAAAAAAAAAGGTCGTCTAAATTTTCGAATTTTTTTTGAAAATCCGCCCCCCCTCGAGAAAATCCTAGATCCGCCCCTGAGTCAAAGGGTTGCAGAATCAAAAGCAAAAAAATTCTTTTTGAAATTAAAAGCCTAAAATTAGATACTAGATACTGGTAGTTTTTTGCCATAATGCTTTTGTTGTCACAAGGCCACAAAAAATCGCAAAAATTAGCCGGATTAAGACTCTACTAATTGGCAAAATTAAACACAAACTAAGGACATATTTTGTGTAAAACACTCAATTTCATGGCTCTTTTTGACCAGTGCATAGATATTTGTGTCCCAGACAATTGTGTCCCAGGCAAAATAGTCCTACAACTTAAAGTTTCTGAGATATTTGTCTCCCAGACAAAATTGCCGTAGTTCTGATTCTGCCATTTTGTTCAAATTTAGGTTATATATAATTGACGAGCCACGTTTCCGAAGGGTTTATTTTCATGAGCTGACAAGAAAACCGCCATTTGAAGCTTAACAAGTTTGGGACACAAATGACTGGGGATGTTTTGTCTGTGTAGTTTTCAGGTCTTTTGGACAATTTCGCCTGGGACACAAATGTCTGGGACACAAATGCCTGGACACGTTTTTGACCATTTCTTCTATTATTTAATTTTTCTATTGAGGCTAACTAACATTAATTGCAGCGATCAATTTTGAAGCTAATTTTTTTTCAACCTGAAAATTCCAGCTTCCAAGAGAGAGTAATCGAATCACTTAGAAAATGAGTAACTGACTTATCAGATTATGAATTAGCAATTTTTTTTGCCTCGCAGCGTAGCATGTTTTAAAAACTACTGACCTCGAACTTATGACAATAGTAGACCAGGCTGGTAACAAAAACGCTGATTAGTACTACAAGCTGTACTATATGCATCTGGGTGAGCTCTTTCGGAAATTTTGCCTCAATTTCATTTCACTTTTGACTTTCGCATATGACTTGGTGATAATTTTTTTTATTGTATGAGATGAATCATACGGCTTGTTTCATACGGAAAGTTTGAAAAGTTTGAAAAGTTGAAAGCATGAAAGTTTGGATGATAACTTTTCGCATCGTTACAGATCGTCAATTTGTTTTTTCTAAATTATTTTATTCCCACCATTAAATTTGTCAAAGCCGAATTGAATCTTTTGTTGAAATCATTTTTTTAGTCACTAAAACAGTTTTGTTGTTTAAAGCTACACCCAATTTTGATCCTGCTATATGTTTGCTGCGAGTCGAGAATATGATATCGAATCGGCAAGTTCAATTCCAGGTGATAAAAAGAAAAGTTCAATTCGTCAAGTTCATTCCCTCTATCTTTTTCCTTCCTAAGAATCTGTCTATAAAAGTGTATTTGCTAAATTGTCGAAATAAAACTTGAGGTATGTATTGCATTTCTTAAAAACGGAGAGCAAAACTGCCCGCTTTATAGCGGGAAATTGGCGCAATGATTAAGCTGGTGACGACATAAATTTGACATTGGATACTTTGAACATAATTTTGCTACTTTGAACATATGACTAATGTTTGAAAGGCTAGCATGCTCAAAATATAAATGTTGGGGTATTTTCACCACATGGGACCAAGAATTGAGAATTGATTAACGAAGATGACTCCTGGGACAAAATATTAAGCAGATATGATGAAAATGTCTCATTACGAGGCTAAACAGCGCACTGGATAGGCGCACTGCATAGGCGCACTGAATAGGCGCACAAAGTTTGGTGTCTCTGTAAACACTGGAATCAAGAGACAAGTCTTTAAACAAGTTCCAAAATGTATGTGGATTCCATTCATAAAACTTGCGTGGATTCAACGTAAAGCTACTTGTATTGTAAGTTTTGTCGGCACAAATTTTTTTTAGCAGATTCTGCAACATGAAATATAGCTAGTTTTTCCGGTTTCCGCAAAATTGAGCGGATTGGATTGGTAATAGGTTTGTGATTAAAACTCTAAATTTTGACTTAACCTTTTATTTCCTAAAATCAGACTAAATATGTAACATTATCACCAACTCAGAATATCATGCCAAATTGATCTGGACCTAATCTCTGAGCTCTTATGTTTTTATTTGAGTTGAAATTTTGATTAAAGTTCAAAATATAATAAAAATCTTGCATAAAAAAGTTTGCAAATATTACGATGAAGTTCAAACTAAAATGAATTTTCTTATTGATTAATCCATGACATAGCTTATTTCAGTTGGTATTCATTGTTTCAGTATCTGAGATCGGAGAGGTGTTCACTCTTTTGGTATTCAAAGAATTTGAATTGTTGGCAGTGGTTGAGGTTGAAAGAACCTGGATTAAACTGTTGACAGAAAATGTGATTGAAATTTTGGCAGTAATTTAGGTTAAACTGACGAAAGTAAATGAAATTGAGCTGTTAGAGGGCCTCGCTGGTGACCCACAAAAAACAGATTCAATTTTAAAATGTTATAATAAGACGTAACTACACTTGTTAGTTGATTCCAGTAGAAACAAATGCGAATCTGCCTAAAACTTGAGAATTCCGCTTAAATTTGTGGACTCTGCGGCAGCGTAATTTTACAATTCAGATGACATATGATTTTTGGCTTCATTTCACAAACTTTTCCGGATTCCCCAAACTTTGTTTCGAATTCCGCAAAATCGGTGATTTTTGGAGTGCTTTTGAGCAATACAGTATTATAAATATTTTTCGTGAAATCCAAGACAGCAAAAATAAAAGAAATAGCAAAAGAAGTGATTCCGCGGCAAAACGGTTTTCGGCTTGCTGTGGAGTCCGGTTTAAATCCGGAAATTGCACAGTTTGGCCCTTGAATGTTATTTTTTGCGCAATGAATTTGAAAGTTTTGACTTTTCGTCGCTTCGAATTTGAAAGTTTTGACTTTTCATCCAATCAGAATCAAGCATTATAATTCATACATCAAAATAGCAATGAATTTCGGGTCGTATAACAGAAAAGACCCATAAAAAAATAAAACTTCACCGATGACTTCTTTTTTCAATACAAGTTTTTCAATTGTATTTTTTTTACCGTTACATCAGTTAGGATCATGGAATCTGAGAATGAAACATGCGTAAACTGATCCCAAATTTCAAAAAAAAATTAGCTTAAAAAATATTGTTTCACCGCAATGCAGGCAATATGATCTTATGTCAAATGTAAAAAAAAATCGGAATTCGCAAATCTTAAATTTGAGAATATATCATTAGTGAGGCAATCATTAATTGAATAAAATAGTCCTAAAACTTAGTTTTTCGCATCTCTCATCTTTACATATTATTAAACATAAATCACCTAATTGAACAATTGAATTTCTTGTTTTTCAATCGAAGTCACTTTCGTCATACTCGAACACGGGAAGTGAATTGTAAGTGTCACTCGCATGTCTATGGATACTATAGAATTATGAATTTTTTTCCTGATAAAAATGAGTTTTGCTAGATAATAAATCACTGACTTTTTATTATAGTTTTTTGAGCGTTCGGCTATTTTTCCACTCCGAGATTTTATCAATTTTCTAATCGTTTTCTAGCTGGAACGCTAGAAAAAACTCAGACAACCAATTGGTCACAGCTGTCTAGAAAATTCAGCGTAATTGAAGAGAATTCATTTGACTTCCACAATTAACAGTGTCCTCATTGAAAAAACACTTTCATTGTTAACTACAATATGCGACTCATCTTCTGTTTGCTTTTTCATGGCTTACCCATATGCATAGCCTATCCATAAGTATAGCTTATCCTTAGAATTTGCTCATCCATAGACATGTCACAATAACCTTGAATATTGTTGGGCCAATGTCCATTTGGCAGCGAATACCTTCAAACTTGTTTCGTTTTTCTTGTGCTGACCCCACCACCATCCGATATCAAAATGAGGGTTCTGGCCGTACATAAGGGGCAAATACTCATCCACTGGAATAATTCTGCAGACAAACAGGGGTGGTTTTATAACTAGGTTTGTACGACTGCTAGACACTCTGTTTATTTTTCATTTTCTTAAAAACATAGTGTGCCTAAATTCTCCTACTGGAAGCTGAAAAGATCGCAACAAGCCTATGAAAACCTTGCTTAAAAACTTGAAAAAACATTAGGGATGTGGTAGAAAAAGAATGAATGCGAATAAACCAGCCGAAGTAAGAGCAAATCAAAATGAGCAGAATATATAGCCCAGACAAAAATTACGACATTATTACTGAGTCTGCGTGACTTTCATGACTGTTGCGATCAGGATTGCACGAATCAGGCGGATCCTTGGATATTTCAACTGCCCTTTCATCTTGCGATGAAAAAATTTTAATTTAAACAAGACTGCTCGTATATCAGGGCAAAGCCTTGAATTTTCCGATTGACCCTTAAATTCGTGGAGGTAAAATATATCTTTGCATTTGAACCCAGGGAGTTGATTTTTTCATTTTATCTTCATTCTAAGCCACCGGACGCTCTGTAAATTGTCAAGAGATAAATTGGCGTCTAATAAATTTTCGACAAGATCAAATTGCTGCCCTGAAATTAATCTGGAATGGTTTCATTAACAGCTTACTCTTTAATAGGCAGAAATATATTGCGCGTAAATTTACACAAAGAGATCAAATTGGTGATTTCTAAATCCCGACCTTTTTTAAAAGTGGTTGCGGTAGGAACAATTTTTTAATTTTAATCTTAAGCGGTCGATAATAATCAGATGATACCGAAAAATCCCGTCAAACATGTTGAGTTAAAAAGTCGAATTGTGTCTAAAAAAAGTACCCCCGAACACAAACAAGAGAACAGTCGAGCAAGATGGCTGCTCTAGCAGGGCGAAGCTGACCAAAATAATCTGACTGCCTTTTAACGGCTTCGAGCAAACTCTTTGTGCTTAAATTTTTGATTTTTATTAATTTTTCTTTGTCAAAATAATGTTATGTATTATTAGGACCAACAAAACTGCCCGTATAGGGGCAAAACCTTGAGTTTTCCGACTGCAAATAAATTTCCATGGATTTTGTTTGTAAGAAATATGTGAAATTTTCAAAAAAAAACAGAAAAAGCTTAAAATATATATTTTTTTAGTTTTCTTTTTTGAAAATCATCTTCCCACAAGCTATTTAAAGTAAAAAGTGACACATAAAGCAATAGTAAGTAGAATAAACAGCATGCTTAATTTCCATTTGAAACAATGTCTAGGACAGATTAATTTTCCACCTACGCGTTAATAGCACGGAACATATCACGCTTTAATTGTCCAAAATTGACATTTTTTAAACCACCATAATTTTACAGAAAAAAACATGATCACAGGTAAAACATAACTTCTAAACCTGAGCTTAGGGCAACAATATCTTTCGCTTGATTTATCAAACTGAGTCAAAAATGAGTTCTGAGCCAAATTTATTCGCCCCTTACGCGTTAGAGAAACGCAGTATATCACAAGTTCATCATTCCAAATTGATGAGGCAAGTTGGTAATTTTTTAACCTCCATAAGTAGTTCGGTTTTGCCAAATTGGCCGTTTTAAACGGCCATAACATGATTTAAAAAAAACAAGTAAACGTTTTTTTCTGAATTCCGAGCTCAATGCATTAATATCTTACAGACTGTAAAGAGCATTCTGTCAAAATGATTGAAAGATGCTTCAACAGAGGCGAAGCTTCGGTTCGCAAACACTAGCGAGAGAACGACAAAAAGCAGCTCTATAAAATGCAATATTAAGAAGTAGAAACAAATCTCGAATTAGTAAAAACTCCGCTAGGTCTCTCATTAAATCTGCGACCTTTCGCGACCTAGAGAGTTTAAGTCTCACGCACTAACCACTCAGCCACAAATAAAGCAGAGAACAGATGCTATGAAACTTCCAATGCTAGATCCTGATTATAGTAAAAATGCCACCAAATAAGTGAACACTTTGACTTTCAATGGACACTTTTATTTGCAAGTAAGATTAGAAAATAGAAGTTTTGTACTAATACACTACGCTGATCGCAAGTGTGAAAAAAACCAACAAAAAAATGGACATTGTTATCATTTTAATTTTTTTCCCATATCCACTCGTAAAGTACAATCGGATTTAGTTCAAATTTATTTGAAAAAAAAAACACTAACAACACTAATTGGATTAAAAAGCGTGCCTCAAAACACTTCAGAATAATTTCTGAACAGGCTTCAATCGCCGCATTTGCTAGCAGGGGCGAAGAAAAAAAAATTAAATTTTACGCGCCAAATAATAATACCAAACTGCAGAATTTTAAGAAAAAAATCCACAAATAAAACTTTTTTAAAACTGGAATTCAGCCATCGCTGTCTTTCAGATGGTATAACGTATTTCTATCAAATACAAATGTCGAAATTGATCTGATTAAGAAACCTTAGACATAAATATTATATAGAAGTGATCTAAACCCACCCCTAGCAGAAATATTCCGTCACTCTCTCGAAAGTCGGAAACTTCAATACCTTGTGACGAATGAAAATTTTCGTGTGGAAAAAATGGTACTTAGTTTTTACTTCAGCTTGTTTATATATCACCCAAAAAAATAACAAAAAGGTGGCAAAGTTTCAAGAGTTCGCGGGTCAGCAATTCAATTGACCATTAGAAAAAATGCATAAAAGCCAAGTTAGATATATACGCAGCTTAGCATAAAAGCGACCTGGATAAAATGTCAGTGCTGATGAGTTTCCTTGCTCCTTCCAGGGTGAGCATGTAGGCGTGGGTGCAGAAGGAAAATCCAGGTCTCACCAGGTACTTCGAGGACTTCCATTTGATATCTTCTCCTATTCTGCATCTCCCCAGATAGCTAAAATTATTTAATTCGAATAGCGCGTTAAACTTATGAGGAAAGATTCAATTTAAGAGGGTTTCAATTTTCAGCTGTTTCATTATAGCCACTACAGCTGTTTCTTGTTTGGCACTAGACTAGGAGGGGGACTATTACTGGAAACATTTCAACTGAGGTAATTTCCTAATATAACGAGATAAAAGAGAGGGATGATCTTCTAAAATCTCGTGTTTACGCAGGGGCGAAGCGGAGCTTCTCGCCACTTGCTATACAACACAAACATAAAAAAAACTAGGTGGACTAACGTTTGTATGTCTCGATAGAAGATTATTAGCGGCCAAGCTAAGGCTGGAAGTACCTATTTGCTATTTTTGAATTTTTTTATACTGATGGGGGATGAAATGAGCTTCAAAATGTCAGAAATTAATTTTGACCAAAACCTTAGTTTTTCTCCACAAAATAAATAAAAAGAATGAAAATTTTTTTGAGAATTTGAAATCTTCGCAGGGACATAATATCTTCTGGCAAAAAATAAGTAGTCGCATTTTCTACAAAAAAAGATATCGCAAACGGTTTTTTTCGATAGAAGCATTCATCTCAGATTTGATAGGTTAGTTTCTAAAAAACGGTCAAAAGTTCAAAACCTTGACTTTCCGAAGTTTCTTACTTTCTGAAAAACTTAGGTCGTGGCAGCTTAAGCAGAGAAAATTACCGGAAACATGTTTCTCGACTAAACAGTATATCTAAGAATTGGCGAAAAAACTATCAACAAATCGAAAATTTGACTTTTCCGATAATCATAGCTTTTTGTGGAAAAAATATTAGGCGTGGCCGCTCATGCAGAAAAAATTCAAATAAACTGTTTTTCGATTGAACCCAAAACTCATAATTGGGAGGGTAGTTTTCGAGAAAATCACATAGTTTCAGACAGGGGCGGATCTAGAATTTTCTCGGGGGGGGGGGGGGGGCGGATTTACAAAAAAATTTCGAAAATTTTGTCGATTTTTTTTTAGATCGACCAAATTGATTTTTCGAGCTCTCTCAAAGCACTATTTGGTCCCTTTTTTGACCAATTTTCTGCGCCGCAGGCAATATTTAAAAAAAAACAGGCAAAAAAAGGCGTTTTTAGGCACTTTTCTGGAAAATTTTGACCGAAAAATTGCGTTTTTTTCGGCGCGCGCTCCCCCCTCAAAAATAGTATATATTGGCGCCTAAGGCGCCTTTAGAAAACTTTTAGGGTTTGTCTCAAATGAATATATCAAAATAGTACAAAGGGTGACCCTTTGGGTCGGCAGGGGGTCGAAACTCTGAGGGGGGATTAATTGGGCGTAGTCAATTATGCAGTTCGCTATTTTGACTGAGCCTCCCTCAATTCGCTATTTTGACTGAGCCCAAAAGTCTGAGATTTGGGAGGGTAGTTCTCGAGAAAACGCTGGAAGGTTCAAAAAAACGTCAAAAAATTAAATATTTGACTACTCCGAAGGTCATAACTTTTTGTGTTTAAAGTTTCGGAGTTGCCGCTAATTCAGTGGAAGTTTCCATAAACCGCTGACTTCAATGATTTGAAAGTTTCAGATTTGGGAGAGGATTTTCGGGAAAAGTCAAAGTAAAGACAAAAAAAATTCAAAAAAATCAAAAAATTGACTTTTTTGAGCAATGAATTCTAACAGAAAAGGGTGTAGCCGCTTATGCAGGGGAGCTTTCCGCAACCAGTTCTACTCTTGGAACCCAAAATATCAGATTTCGGAGGGTAGTTTTGGAGAAAACGGAAACAATCCAAAAATATGGGTCATATATTCCGACCACAGATTTTTTCAATGGCTATAGACAAAAGGGTAAATTAGAAAGAGACAAGAGATTATGCAGGCAGACAGTAAACTAAGCTGTCTTTCCATTGCTACCCGTTTTTCGTCTCAAAAATATAAAAGATCCAGTCCCATACAACTTCATACTACCTGTTTTTATTAAGCAAGAATTTTGGGCAAACATTCCAAGTAAAACATTTAAACTTTAAATTAGCAACGGAACAAAACTTACGAGGCAGAAATAACGCCGATCATTTTTGAGCAGACACCAGTTGCACTAAAATAATGTTTTCTTTAAGAAATTATGTCTTAAGTCCACCTGAAACTACAATGAGCAACAGTTTCAACAGAAGAAAAAAAGAAGACGTTTACGAGAAAAAAATCTAGTTCACGATTACAAGACATTTGCTCTCGCAAGAGTAATTACTGAACTAGATTAACCTCTACAGGCAGTAAAGTTGCAAAGATAGCTGAGCACAACGTTATATATCTTACAGCAACTCTCCTTGATGAAAAATAAACTCTTCAATAGTAGCATTCAAGTCATAATGGAAGTTGTGTAAATCAAATTCTTCGTCCTTCAGAATGAATTGGGTGTCATCTTCGAGTATAAGAACCAGTTCAAGTCTCTTTGCTGCCATCTCAGTCCAGATTTGGTAATGGCTCAAGAAACAGGCCACCTCTCCCCATTTCATCGGGCTATGGCAATCAATAAGAATAACCAGTTGTTGAGCAAAAATCAAAGAAAGTTCCAACCACAGACAGTTTTGCAAGAAAAATTCAAAAATTAGTTTTTTTTTTATGAAATCATTCGTCAATTATTTTCAAATTTTGATCGTTTCTGAGCATGTGGCCGAGAAACTGAAATAAAGCTGAACAAAAAGCCAGCGGCTCTAATTTACTTAGCAACTATAGCCTGAAAGACACCAAAATAAAAAGCGTCTTTTCACTCTAAATTCATCAAGACTGAAAAATTTTCAATCAGTGTTGCTCGAATCCATAACAAAAACTGTTTCCAAATATAGACTGAATCGCGACATTATCTGTCATTATCTTAAATCTATTTGCTGCATCCGTTTTTTCCAGAAACAATTTTTTACAGAAATTTAAGCACATGTGAATACCACAGCTTTAAAAAACTTGGAACTCGAACCATGAAAGTTTCTTGGAAAAGATTGCACTATTTGCCAGAAACTTGCAGAGTCTTGCAAAATTTCCATTCTCAATTCGGAAAACAAATCTTACAAAATTAACTGCGTCGAAATTTTGTTTTGATTTATAGTTTCAATTAAGTGATTCGCGCATACAACTGAAATTTGAAACAACTGCCAGAAACTTTGATTAGGATTAATCATTAGCGGTGAAAAACTTCTAATTACTCAAACAAATTTGTAAACTTCAACTCTTGTTATTCTATTTTGAACGGTTTTTTTTAAAGTGATGGATAATTTTCAAAGAACATTGAATGTGCATGCATGTGTTCAACTTTCTTATGTTTGCTTCGCCTTTGAGCAACATAATCTAGTAGTATCTGCTACAGACTTGAAAAAATTTAAACAGCTTTAAAATTACCGAAAAATAAGTTAAGAATAGTTTTGTTTTAGAATTCAAAATATTGCTTGTTTCTTGCCAATGGTATGCAAATCTTGCAAGAAAAAATTGAGAATGATGTGATTTCTGGCAAAATTTTTTGCAAAATATGTTTCATGAAATGCATTCCGAAACATTGGGGAAACCTCCTAACTTAGCGGTTCGAAGAAGAACTAAAAGTCGAACAAAAAACACAAAATTTGCAACTTTGGGGGTTGAGGCTGGCAATTTGATAATAACATGTCGATTACTGAACACAAAACATTTCCAACTCACGATCGAGAAGCTTCAAAATGGTACTGTGCAATTGGGTTTCTGTAAGTTTTCGATCTCCCAGAAAGAACCGTTCATGGAATCATCCGTTGCCAAAATTTGCGAGTAATTGGAATGAAAAAAACAGCTATTAGATAATCATAATTATAATTAATTTGTTCACGAATCAAGCAAATTACAGAAAATCTTTTATATAAATGTACAAGATTGGTAGCACCGATTCAAATGGTCACCGTAAGGTCGCAAGCCTGTTTTCAGGTTCCAATTGAGAGCAATTTGAAAACTCAGAACCTAGATTTTCGTTGTTATCCGATTGAACCCTGAAGTTTCAATTAATCCGTTTCTGTTGATGTAGATCGAAATCATAAGACCGAAGAAGATTTTTTTAATAGTTTTTTGATATGTACTACTCTTTAAAAAATGTAGCCTAGTTTTCGACAAATATTTTTTTCACAGAAATCACTAATGTGCAGATAGAGGTATCTAAGTTTATGAACAAGGCTTTCTAATTTAGTTGCTGGGCATTGTATTATACGTTCCAAAATAATATTGTCTAGTTTGTCATGCTTATTCAAAATAAGACTCACTCGCTCACCAATTTATGTTTTTGTTAAATATGTTCATTACAGATCTTGTTTGTAATGTTCTGATCCGTGAGTCATTTAAATTGGTTTGTATTTTTAAAACTTCGTATGACTGTAGCTCATAGATTGAGAAAAAACTATATTTTTGTCTCGTCGATCCTGCTTCATCGAATTTTCTTACCCTGGTGATGATTATTGTCATAAAATTTGGCTTATTTCTGCAATGTATCTACATTTGTTTTTGAGGTGCATCCATAAATCAGTTGAGGTTGTATATCTTATATTTCTTTTCACTTTCATTTTTAATTTCGTTTGAGCACCATCAGGTTTTGCTATTTTTTTGCTTTTAATTTCATGAACTGGCAAGATTGTACACAGAGTAATTTGAATTGATTTAGTAGTAGAATGAAAGCCTCAATGAGGGGCAAATATCAGCAATTTTGAGGTAATGATTCTAACGCTAATTTGAATTCCAATTAAAAAAGGTCTTTAAATGTTCATCATCAAATTTTCTTCCATGACCTACCAAAGCGAGGAAGTGCTTTTTGGCTTTCCTCTTTAAACAAAACAATTTTCAAGAACAAAAAGCGCTGTCATCAGCGATAGATGTCTTTTTTTTAAACTTCGGCTTCAAAATTGGTAAAAAACAGATTGATGGTGCTCTCTGAGTGTTTTGTTTGTCTGTGATGATTCGAGCTTAACGTCAAACATATTAAGACTTTCCACAAAACTTTTAGACAGATCATTTTGCTTTTTAATGGTAAAATTGTACTCTCTGCATATTAGAAGCTTAGTGTTAGTGGCGAGTTCAAGCTCGAGTAAGTGATATATCAGCGTTTCCAAGAAAAAAAACTAAGGGATTGTTTTATGAAGTTTTAAGGGTGGTGTTTTATAGGGTGGTGGTGTTTTATAAAGAATTGTCAAATAAATTTTCTTTCCTATTTTGGTTTGAATCATTAGTGATTGAGTTTTGTCGGTTGAAGTTTTCAGTTTAACCTCGCCATTTAGACCTTTTCTCAAAAAACAGGTACACCTCCACCTTTTTTATTGGTTCTAAAAAGTGTTCGTCGGAAATCGCTCCTAACATTTAATTTTTTTGACACTCACATTTAAGTGTTTGATTTTGATGCTCATTACAGCCTTATTGTCAGCATAAATCGCTTCCGGTTTTGTTGGAGCATTTGAAAAGACTGGGTTTTTGTTGTTTCAGATTCGTTTAGTTGCAATCAGCGGAATGTTTTTGTTTCATTTAGACTATCATCAATTTTTCTCATCAAACAAACAATTTGGCCAAATTTAAATGGCAGTTGGAACATTCAGGCCCTAGTTCAGATACAATCACTTTTCTGCAAATTCTAACGTTCCACGAAGAACAACTACATAGCATCATAAACTGCTAGCAGTAGATTTTAATGAAGAAATTGTACTTACTGATCGCTCCGATATCTAAAATAGATAAAGGTAATACTGAGAGGTAAGCTAAGTATCGAAAAAAATTGCAAAAAAAACTCATTTGCTCTGATACTTTTCGTTTGTGCAAACTAATTTGGATCAAAATTCCTAAATGCTCTGTTCAAGCAAACCGTCATAGCTCTTTGGTTTCACCCAAAATGACTATTAACCACTGAACCCACCACGACTGTTATTGGTTTTGCTTTTGCCTGCTTAGAGAGGCGGCATAAAAAACTTCAGGATGTGAGTGAAAAAAAATCAGACCAAGTTATATATCAACATCCCAAAAGGCTAGATCAAACTTAATAATTTACAATAATATTATTTCTGTTTTGAGTGCTGGATCAAGTCAAAATAAAATTTAAGTTTTAATTTACACCCCCCCCCCCCCGCCGAACATTAGTAATTGTCAGTGAACTTTATCCCCCTAAGCGGGATTGGGGGATCATTCACTTTGTCCTAAGATCAAGACTTGTGCTCATATTCCTCACTCTGTGCCGACAATGTTCGGGTCGTCAAACTCGGCCATAACCGCCATACATCTATCCGCCATCCACGAGTGAGACAGAGATCTAAAAATATATACCAGTTTAGCCGCCTACTAGGTTGTCGAAACTGAACAGCTAAAAAATCATTTTTTTAGACAAGACAAACGTGGATGAATGAATTCATTTGGAGACATCAAAATTCTTTGCCGACGCTACCACGATGTGCTTGCTTTGAAGCTAGTATCGTCTATGCGCTTGCAACGTCCTTGCAACATTTCGGACAAAAATATCAGGCATTTAAAGCATTTTGGTTTTAAAAAATCAGTCGGAGACATTTCAGCCAATTTAACGAGTGAAAGCGTTATTCGATTAAAATAATATTTTTCTTCGATGTTCCTGGAGAAAGCTTTAAAACATGAATCATCTCCCAGCTATGCTAAGACATGAGAAACTTACATGCCGTCCACAGCTTCCACTCTTTTTGCAACGTAACCGTCGAACACTCTTCCTAGCTCACTCTCGATGTTTATTCTCTTTTGAGGCTGTCTCTCTAAGTTGATGTACCTGATCTACAAAACACCATTGAACTAAGTAGAAACACCGCTCAAAACCCGCTTTAGAAAAAATTGCCATAAAGAAAAACGCCTCAAACTTGCTTGGAAGCTTTCATAAAACTGCCCTACAGATAATATCAAGATAAAATTAATTCTATGGCCGCTCAAAACCCCATATTTGGGAAATTTTGGCGGTTTCTTAAAAAAACGCCCCACCTTGCTTGGAAAATTCATAAGACTGCCCTAAATAGACCAAGATATGAGCAATTCTTCGACCCTGAGCACTTATTCAACCGCTCAAACACACACAGCTTTAATCAAAATTGGCGAATAATTTGAATTGTCTGCAATAAAAGATGAGACGCTGGGAACACCTTTTTAACATCGCAAAATATTAATTTCTGATTTTTATTCATCCTCATATGTAAACTTACTTTCTTTTACCGAAGGCATGGTACGAAACGTTTAGTAGTTCACAATTAACCAGGCTATCCACTATGCCCGTTAGTACATTCGACCTACGACAAAAGGCACCATGTTTGAGATTAAAACCATGTTTGAGATTAGAACTTCATCCGCGCAAATAATTTCTAGTAGATATATTTTCAACAGCTATATATTGCATCGACAAATTTTGTGAATGAATCGAGACACGATTCGTGTCGTGTCGTGAACGAATTTCTAGGTGCAATGCAAGCTGCTGCTTATCTGGAATGTAACACATGTAGAAAAAAAATCAAAAAATAACTCATATTTGAAAAAGTTTTCAAGTTAACAAGCAATTTTTTCTTGCGAATTTGTTTTGGTTGATTGTACCAAGAAAGAAATGCAAGAACTAGGATTTCAAATATTACACTAGTTTAGCCATTATTGCACGTGTGTTTCAAACATTGCACTAATTTTTTTAAATTTGACACCGAAACATACTGAACACGTCTGTTTTATTCTGCTAAATATGCTCATTTCTAGCTTTTGCAAATAATGCGCAATAATAAATAGAGGTGATGCTGAGCTTCGCACGCCTTGCGATACAACCATTATAGGATTAAAGCACTATGACGCGCAAACTGTAATCAAGGAATTTTCTTTTATTTTAAGTCCCAGTGAGTTAATTACGAGCATCCAAAAAAATATTGCCGGGGTCGCGTCGAACTCAAAAACGCTACACGAAAAATCATTTTGCAACAAATTGCATGTAACGCCCCACATAGGATCAACGATAGCCATTTATGCAGCGTATTCAAAATGGACTACAAAAATTGAAAACACAGGCAACAGAGCTTAGTCGACAACCATGAAGCAAGGCTTTGCATCAAAGCAGGCGCGGCATTTCAAGACAGCGAATAGAAAATGAAACGGAAATTAAAAAAATCAAAAAAAAAATTGGAAAAAAATGAAGACAATTTAAAAAAAAACAGTCGAAAAACATAACCAACAGTAGAAAATAAGCTTATAGTTTTTACCGAGCGGCATCTAAGCCGACAACAGCAGGAAAACGCCTATTGAGCCAAAAAAAATTCCATTAGAAATTGTTGTCATAAAAATATTTAAGCAATGAAGTTTTAAAACTTTGAAAACTTGCAGCAAAACTAATTGATTTTGTCAAAAGAGTCCATCATTTTTTGCTGTGAAGCCGCGCCAAATAAGGCAACTAAGCCGATAAAAAATAAGCCGAAACCATTTAGGCCGAATGAAGCTTTTAAGCGAAAAAGAAACGAAAATCAAGGAAAATGCACAAAGAACTGCTACAGGAGTAAACAAATTACAGAAGTAAACCAAACACACTTCCATATGCAATGAAAGCTTCTAACAGCACAAGAAAATTACCCGGTGTGAATCAGGCAATTCAGTTTTCTTTGGAAAAATAATTCGATTTCATACTACTGAAGAAGAACAAGGTCTGGCCGGGTTTCGAGCCCCGTACCTTAGAGTGCAAAGGCATCCCCATTACCTCAAAGCCAAGTGGAAAAATAGAAGTTGCCAAGGTTGACTAATAAAGCAACTTCACACGAGAAAAAAAGTCGTTCCCGATTACAAGAGACTTGCTTTCGCAAGGGCAATGACTTAACTGATTTTGTTACACTACTTGTTAAACCGAAAAAAATCCATATTCAGATTTGGCAACACTGGCTAATCGAAAGCGTAAGACGCACTGTAGCAGGGTCAATATTTTAAATAAACACAAGAAATTTGCTCAAAACTTCAGCCTAAAATTGTCGACTCTGAAAAAAACTCGATTGCGCAAACAAGATTTGCGAATCCTATCGGCGCCTGAATACTTCAAAAACTAACCAGCTTTCTCTACCTTAAGACCATCGCGTTTCAAAACATAAAACGGACAACCACAAAAACTAAAGAACGAATATTCTTAAAAAACAATAAATTTAGGAAAAATGTCAGTAAAGGCTATTAAATTAATTAAAAATATGTCAAATGAGAAAAAACAGCTCAATTACTGTTAAATTTTCGCAAAACAAAAACTCACAGGACTTCGCAAACACAAGCGAGACAACGCTAAAAATTGGCTCAAAAAATAATTTAAAAAATAAAAGACAAAATGTTCCTTCAAAAATAAAACTTTCGCCATGTGATAGAAAAAAAACACCAAAACAAGGGATTAAGGGTCCCATGTCCTGTCATATATTCCATGTGCTCTTGCATTTATCGAGCACACAAAAATGCGGGTAAACATAGGCTACTAAATTTACCAATGCTGTGTCATCAAAATTATCAATTTTATATCAAATTGATTGAAAAAAGGGACTCGTAGTATAACACAACATTCGAAAGTTTCTTGCGAGATAAACTCAGAACCCAATCTCCTACCACGTGATTTGCAAATTTTGTGTCATGCAGTTAGAAAAACGTTAAAAAATCATAACAATTATTCTAGAAACATACACATTTTTGTAATCCGAATGACGGCCGAAATGGTTTTAGTATAATACCATCACGAGTAGTATTGTAATCCGCCGTGTGTCCTTAGGGGGGGGGTCTTTTCGACGGTAGGGGTCTTTGGGGTCCTACCAAAAGTAGGGTCCAAAAGGACCCATCTTTTTTAAAGACCTCAAAGTACCCTGCCCGAAATAAAAAGACCCCTCTCTTAGGACACCCGTCAGACAAAATACTTTGGTATTTATTTTCGCGCGGTGGTTAAATTTAATCCCTTCCAAACTTTCCCACCACTAAATAAGTATGGGTATATCCGGCTGCGGTTTTTTCGCTTATTTTTATCTAAAAGCTAATCCTTTTCGTTCATATAAATATGAGTTTACATAAAGTACCATTCATATTTCCTTTTAAAAAATTTTGGTAATTATTGTTCGTTTCTCTTTCTTATTTTATTTTCAAACTTATTTCCAAGTCTCCCTTAATTTCGACTTGCACCATTTTGATTCTTTTAGCCTTACTATTAGCTTACTTTGGGAAACTTCGCTCCTGCTTCAATCCTTCGCTCCTGCTTCAAGGGTAAGTTGCAATTACCAGTCTCTTTTGCGCCGGTCTATTTAACTTAAAACAATGTTTGTTGAATGTTTTATATTTACAAATGTACAGCCGTAATTCCAAGTAACAAGGCAATTTAGCCGACATTTTCAAGTGAAAAATTTTATTGATCAACTTTATCAAGTTTTCTCCTTTTTTTCTGACTAGAACGAACAGACGCTTCTGTTAGAATGAATGGATTATTGATAGGCGGAGGGTCTCTTGAACTGCTAGCTGCGCTTTCTTCTTGAAGCTCTTCCTCCGTATAGCTTTCTTGAAGAAAGCCCCAATCTGGGACCCGGAATTCCGGCGATTGCCAGCTTTCGCTGTTTTCGCTGCTATAAGTCGGGGTATTTGTCAACTGTGAGTTTGCCCACTCGCTTTCTTCCGCAATGGCCTCGAAGAACACATTTTCTTCTGTAGACCTGTGTCCAAAGGGCAATGTAGCTATCCCGTCGAATAGTAAGAACCGCTTACTATCGAAGGGTGAAAGGGCAATTCGGTTCTGCGCTATGGTTATGTTGGTATGGGCTTTCGATTTTATTGAGTAGTTGTATATACGAAGCGTTTTTCCACTCAGTAATGTTTCCCTGAACCTCTGGTGTGTAAGTTGCTGCTGGGAGTGTTGTACTACTCCTTTTGCACTCCTTTTGCTAGTTGAATCTAAATGAAGAACAAAGATTAGCCCATAAACATATTTTAGCTTTGTAAGCCCAGTTCTAGTATTAATAACGAAAACGGTTCCCAAATTTGAATATTTTGAAGACTCAATATCTAATAACATTCCAATTTTTTCAATTCCAAAATTTTAAATATCCTAATTTATTCCAAATCATAAAAATTCCAAATCGTGTCATTATCAAAAAATCATTCCATGTCAAAATTTTAAATTTGTTCACGTCAAAAGTTACAAAAGTGCGTTTGTGGTGAGTATTTGTTTAAAACATTTTAAATGATGAATGGTTCTTCATTTTAAGTTTTTAACTGAAGAATCAGAGCCTTTCAGGGCTAGTTATGTCTAATTAAATTGACAGGGATCAGCAAAAGTTATTAATTTGGTCCCAACAAGATCCAAAACCCCATTGAAGGGAACCCTTAATGTAAAGAAATGGAGGGGGCTTGGAGAGGTGCTTTTTTTTTCAATACTAACCTGCATATTTCAACGAGTAGAACTTTGGTTTCAACGCGATGAATTCTGCAATGATTTTTCCCGCCGCCTCGTCCTTAAATTTCAATACAACCTTCTTATTCACATTGCTGAATAAGAAGTGATCGCTTGGGTAGTTGGAAAAATCGAAACTATCGGTCAGTTTTTGCAGATCTGCGTATACGTCTTCGGTTTTTATCGCATAAATAAACGAATCTGTGTCACTGTATAGCAGTTCAAGATTCATGCTTGCTTTCACTTGCCGATAATGAAAGTAAAACATGAATCTTTTCGACAAATCCAAAATACTTGCACCAATTATCATGGGTTTGTCCCACAAAATACTCGATACAGCAAAACAAACAGTAGCAACTTCCTCGTCGATTATCTGGAAGCTTTTCATCGTGCTCAAAGCTGTTTTTTGAAGCAATTCTCTTTCATTTCTAATAATTTCTAGTTTTTTGCGTCCTAGTTTTGATTCCATAGTTTTACCGAATGCTGAATTTACGATGAGCTTGTAAAAGTTCTCTTCAAATTTGTTGCGCGCTGACATTCTCAATTGAGTGTTTAAATCGACAAAGGGCTCCATCCATCTACCTTGACGAAATTTTAAGACCTTAATCAATTTGGTAACTCTTAAGCCTAGTTCTATATAGAGTTTTAATGTAAGGTAGTGCAGAACGTAGCCTTCCTTTGGATCTAATGTTTGAACCAGTTTTGGTACCTTTGGTAGCGACGTGACCCCCATCTCCCCTAACATCTGTATTTGCTCGTTACTTAGTTTATCCGTGCCGATAACTTCACGTGAGGGGGCTAGCGGGTAGTCTGCAAAGTAATCTTGAAGTTCTTCAGGTATACTGAGATCCACTTCCAAAATGTATCCCCACTCAGATTTATCGTCGGTTTGCAAAATATATTCGAGACTTTCCTAAACTATTGAGAAATCTTTGATGGGAAGCGGACAGTGTTTCATAATACCCCCGTATAAATTGTTAGCGTCTATATTCAATAGATAGCTAGAGGGCTCTTCAGGATTGTAGTCTTCGAGGTATTTGTTGTTGGCTTTAAAAAAACGGCGTGCATATATCGATGACATCCCTTCCCGTATCATTTTTTGAACCATGTTCAAATGCTCCCTCTCAGTAAGTAACTTGAGGTCTGCATTGCAGACTTTTAAGAATGCATCGCCCGAGAGGTTACTAGCCGTGAAGTAGCATGCACAACCTAATCCGTACGTTTCGTAACAAACTTCACGAAAGGCTTCGAATACTGAAGCGAGTAGTAGTACGTCCGTTGCTAGGTATACATCATGGTACTCGCCTAGTGATGCGCATTTCATTTCGGCGAAAACTTTAATGGCATGGTTGTACTGATTTTTCGAAACACTTATCTCCCCTCCATGTAAAGTGTTGCTCCACATTTTTTTAGGTGGCAGTCGGGTTTCTCGAAACTTTTCAAAACTACTAAAGTATGAATACGGGTAGAAACCTTTTTGTTTTAGCAATGCTATCTGTTCTGATGAGTAACCAAGTTCTTCAAAGTAATTTTCCAGTAGGAAAAATTTTTCTTCCGGCAAGTATTCGACAAGTTTTGAAAGGGGGGACAGCATGAATTTATAGGAGTCTATGAAACGTAGATTTTCAAACACTTTTTTGAGTTTTCCGTTTTTATCGGTGTATGATTTGATATAGACCGACATAGTGAGTGATATATACTTCTCCTCAGTGGAAGGGATCACTGAGTAAGTGTTTTCGGGGTTACTGTTTGAGAGCGCTTTTATAATGAAATGCAGATCATAGTTTGACAAGTTATGCGCTATTACGGGTATATAGTTCGCCGTTTTTTGATTGATATTGCATTCGTTATGCGCCCACCCCAAGAACTTGTTGGTATAGTGACAGTGATCAAGTACAACTTGGTCATTGTCAGCAAATTCTGTTTCACATATCCAACAAGTGTGCGCTTCTTCACGCGTGCAACTTGGTGTGCCAGTGAACGTGTAATATTTTCGTTTTTCGAGGTATATTTGTTTCGCCAAAGATTCGAGCGAGGCGATCAATTCCTTCATAACATTTTCTCCTCTCTTCAGTTCAAACTTTAAAACTTCATGCTTCCCAAATTCAACAACGGCCAGAGCTTAACCGCATGGTTGACGAATCTCTAGTGTTTGGGTGCTAGATTTTTCGGGGTCGGGTTGCGGTCCGTATACGGGTAGTAGTAGCGATTCCAGGTCAAAGTAAATAACTCTCGGTACATACCAGCGGGCAGTTAAATTTTTGAAACGATGAGTGTCCTTTCCCGGTTTTGGCATAGTGATTACCACTCCCTCGTCTTGGTAGCACATTTCCTGGTGCCTTTGTAGTGTATCGATGGATGAACATGTATGGAAGCATTTGCGGCAAATTTGGTTTCGGTCTCGGTGTAGTTTTCCACGCACATATTCCACAACCCTAATCAAATCAGTGATCAGCACATAGTGATGAGTCTGTCCGTTGCTGAGTAGTAGTAGGTCAACACATAGATCACTTGAGTATTTGCTGGACACTCTCAAAGATAGCAATTCACCTTCTTTGTACCTAATGAAAACAAACAATTGAGTGCTCGGGTTTCTAGATGAACGTAATGTGTTATACATGATTAAACAAATGTTTTGTCAAAAAAAAAATCAATGCTCACCGGAATACATTGACTTGACAGTTGTTAAGTTGTTCAAATCGGTCAATATCATATAGTCCCATTGGCATCTCGTACCAGCCTTCAATTTTCACAACATGTTCTTGGGAGAGCTTGTAATTTTTCAGTTTGTTTCGATGTTGGTAGCTTTGGGCAGCAGGATAAAGAGCAGTTGTGGTATCTGAAAATCGATCATGGTACGCCGCCACAAAGCAGTATAGAAAGCACTTCTGATCGTTTCTCGTTTTAATGTTGGTGAAACTCTGTTTCACCGGTTTCAATGAATCGGGAAGGTCAATGTATGAGCCAGCACGGATAGGAGAAAATGCTGAAAAACTTACAGCCAGCTTTTCAATGCGCTCCACAATCCAACCGCTACCGTGAGAAGCGAACGTGTTGATGGCATTGACCATATGCTCAATCATTTCCAAATATGTCTCTTTCTCGATTCCATTGAAGAAGACATTGATCATCTTAGAATTCAGATATAACATTGTCTTCTCGTGGCGTAACTCCCCGTCACCAGTTTCGTTTGTATCGCTCGAGAACTTTATCATACTCACGTCCACATGCAGGTGAAATTTACAGGGTCCTTCCTGCACTCTTTCGTCTATCAACGCATCAATTTCCTCTTTGTTTCGCATGATTACATTCATCAGATCCAATTCATCTTCCTTAACGCTCAACTCGTATCGTCTTAACTTTCCCCTAAACTCAGATTCAGTTGGAGCAGATGATGTTCCCACCTCATTTCCGGGAGTCCAAATGGGTAGTTGATGGTTTTTCGACATATGTTGCCGGAACTTCTCAACCGAGAGGAAGATTGTATGACAGTAGATACAAAGACTATCAGTTGAGACGTTGTGAGCTAGCTCGACATGCTCCCTAGCTTCTGCCAGCGAGCTGAAGGATTCTCGACATTCGTCACATTTAGTTGGTGGCGGTGGGGCTGCGAATATCTTATGGATATTTTGTTCATGTCGTCTCAAGTTCCTTGGTGAACTAAAGACTTTCGAGCAGGTCGAACACATGACTGGTGTCTGTTTTCCACTTGAGTTAGGCATTGTTGGTTCAAGATTGAGTGTTCAGAAATTTTTCAAGTTTTACCAAAGCTGATTTTGAAAAAGCAAAAGCGAGAAGTGAAAAGTTTTTCCAAAACAAAATTTGGATCAAGACTCTATTAATTAAACTCAATTACGTGGGTGAAGCATAAAATCAACAGTGGCTTTGAAGTGGTTGTAGTTTTGGGGCTTTATATGGTTTTATGAAATGACTGTCAATTCGATATTGGGTAAATGACTCAACTGTATTAAACAGCATAAATACTTGTGGTTAGAGTAGCTGACAATTCCATGAAGGATCAACCCGGTAATGTTATTTCTTTTACCTAAAGTGTGTGAATGTTAACACCCACTGCTATTATCAACTTCCCTGTTTAGTCAACTTGACTAAATATTGAAAATATATTTGAATTTTTTTGCCAAGTTTTTTTGTTTCAACCAAAATGGTAAGCCACCAATCAAGTCAAGCAAGGAAGACCCACCAATCAAGTCAAGTCAAATACACCTGACAAAAATGATAAAGGGTAGTTGAGAATTTTGTTCATTTCTCAAATAAATTAGTATTCTATGACAAATTTCACATATAGTTCATCAAAAGATTGATGCAGGGCCGTTTGGTACAGTAGGCAATAACTAACCGGCAGTGCTATTCATTAGGAACCTCTGAAACGCTTGCCCCACTGTAATGTTGGGTCAAAAATTTGAGATGTTTCATTTTTAGTACATATTCTTGTAGTGAAAAAAAAAAAACAAAATTACAAAAAAACTTTTTTGTCTCCAAATCCAATGAAACCTGGTCCAATCAATTTGTCGTGATTTATTGGACAGGGTTGTAACCCATTTTGAAAAATCGAGAAAAAAAACATTTTGAATTTTTTAACCATTTTAACCTGAAAATGAGTATTATTAAACGTGAAATCTGTTATAGACATGTAATTTTATTATATATAATGCTTTATACTGGCTCATACACTCTCTAAAGTCTACTCCTAAGAGTCCTGGCTAACCCCACCAGGCTGTAGACATATTAGAGAGAGAGAGAAAAAAAAACAAAAACAGAGAGTGTAAAGAGCCAAAAGTAGCTATGGTTGATTAACCGGCAGAATTGCTGGACCCATCCATAAATAGCTTTCTTTTGAAAAAGCTATATCCCAAAAGGGATAATAATGGGGTTTATGGATCGTCAGTTCTCTCTCTCTCTCTCTCTCTCTCTCTTTCTCTTTATCTTTTTCTGTGTTAATATTTATATTTTGAAAACTATTATGAAAAAACATAACAAAAACATTTTTATGTTTTTTGTTTCAACATCATTAGATAAAATCTTAGGAAGAGTATTCAGTTTATTTTTTTTTGATTTTTCGAAATGAGCATTAAAAAAAACTAATATAATTAAGTTGGATTTGACCAGAAATTTATCAAAATTTATACTTTTAGACTTTTATGCCGACTTTTTAAAGTTATTTTGAGTTTTTTCTATTAATTTTTTCTTTTGTTTTTATTTCCTTTCTATTGATTGAAAATCACAAAGCAAACTTTAAATTAGAAAAAAATCATAAGCAAAACGTAAGCAAAGATTCAGCCACAATAATAAAACTTATCAAACTAAATAATAAACCCCCAAACTGGTGCACTCTCGGTGGAAACAAAGTTTTTTTTTGAGTTTTCAGAGATCTCTAAATTGCAGTTTGCGTTTTTTTGGCGCAAAGCAAGCATTGATAGGCGGCGTCTCAGCCACTAAGTTTGGTGCAGTGGGACTTTGATTGCCGGAAGAAGAAGTATGCTGCTGCTGTTGTTGAGTGATTGAAAAAATATCCGGTTTTATTGGGGTTTTGGGCGTCTGCTGGTCCTCACCTTTTTTCTCTGTTGAATCTGGTGATTCAATCGACTCAATGTTCCAGTAGCTTTCTCGCTCTGCTAAATCTCTAATGGATCCTTCCTGATTTTCGTAAAAGGGGATCGATTGGCAATCGTAGTTAAACAGTATTTTTCTCGGTGAACGATCAAGGCAAGTAGGGTCTTGAATATCTGTGCGCTTCAGCGCAGGATACGATTCAGTCACACAGCAACTCTCGTAGACCTGTTTTCTGTTTTGTATGAGTATACCAATTTGATCTAGCAAATAGTTGGGTAACATCATATGGTTTTTAGTGACCCATTCATCGAATTCTCTGCTTCCTGGATCAAGATCGTTGAAAGGACTTGTTTTTCGATGACGCATTTTCCGTTCCTGTTGAACCACTACGATAGAATCTCTGGTATAAGTTTGGTATAATATAGCTCTTTCAAGAGAATTAATTGAAATGATTTGCAGTGGAGTTGCCATCGTTGAAAATTTTGTATTGACTGATTTTGAGAGATTGAATAAAAATAGTGAGTAGATTTAGTTTGACCTACCACTTTTAGTTTTTTATTGCTGGTGGTCTAAGATTTAGCCAATTACCATAAATCTGGTTTTGTGAAATTTTAATATGTTTTCAGGGCTTTTGCAATTAAGTAGAAATGTGAACGCTTTGAAAATCTATACTTCAAAGAAACAGCATGGCGCCTTTTTATGATACCCTAAGCACAAAATGACAAAAATTTTACACTTCAAAGAGATAACATGCATGCCGCCAGGGTAAAAACGTTGAGATTTATGAGCTAAAACGGGAATTTGCCAGACAGATGCAAGCTAATGCTATCTCTACTTCAAATAGAGTGCATGACGCCTTTTTTTATGTCCCCCGGACGAGGGGCTTTAAAGGTCTCCACTTCAAAGTGAGTACATGTATGCCGACATGTAACATTAACTGAGATTTATGACCCATTCAAGTACTTTCCAGACAGAAATGACAGATGCAATAAACACGCTTTTATCTTATACAAATCCAATTGCAAAAACTAATTAAATTCTCCCGCTATAGACTGAAGGGGCGCCATAAAAGTAAATCCACAGATATTTGTTTATCTTCTATCCAATTCATTATTCATTTCATTCTATCATAAAACAGTTGAACCAACAAGTCACTACCGTTACCACCACCACTATGTACTCGTCGCTAGAAAATGATACAGACTTTTACGATGATTTTAAAGATATATCTTCGGGAGAAAAACGCATTGTACGGGTTGGAACGAAAACTTTTGACAAAACGGGTACATATATCACAGTTAAGTTATATAAAAAGAATGAAGATGGTGTATTTAAATGTTATCAAGCAGTGACCTTAACGACAAGAGAATTTGATTGTTTGGCAGATAATTATTCAAAGGTTAAAAAATTGGTTAAAAAACAAACTGGTGAAAAGACTTCATCTTCTTCCTCCTCCTCCTCATCCTCCTCAGCTGTAAATGATAAACATCATAAAAGACGATACACGTCAAAACGATTAGTCCCTCCCAAAAAAGAATGTGCTGAAAGTGGCGATGAAAACGATGCTGATGATGAATACTCGAATAATAAAAAGTGTAGAGTTGCCTGAAACAGAAAAAAAAACGTTTGAATAATTTGATTTAACCAGCAGAATGGTTGAAGCAATGTATGAGCAGTCGCCTGAATTTTTTAAAAAATTTCGAAAGAATTTTAAATTTTTTATTCTGAACAACGAACCCGACGCCTCACAACTCCCTCTAAACACAAATTTTGCATTTGCAACCCACTCAATTCAGAACGAGTCTTGCGCCCAATTGCTCGACAATGACCATCCCCACATCCATGTTCTCATCGAAGTAACCAAGGATTGTGTCGACGTAGTGAAAAAGATGACCTCAACCACTTTCGTTGTACCTTGTCTACTCTCATCTTTCAAGCATCTAATATTGGGTTGCAGTAAACTTCACCTATCGGGACCCCTGATGGAAAAATTAAAAATTGCTGTCAACTACAACAATTCTATTAACAACTCAACTGACATTGGTGGTGCTTCTCTACGAAGAAGATTGCCACAAATTTGCTTTGCTTCACAAACTCGATCCATTCAAACTCAAACTGATTTAATCACTAATGTAACAATTGAACGCTTCATTAATATTTTGAATGGTGATAATGCCGCCGAGTTTTCTAAAATTATTGATATCATTTTGAGTGGGTATGGTCGTTTAGAGATTGATTCAAATACTTTGTTTGTTAAATTTATAATGGAAAAAAAATTAAACTCTGAAAACGGTTTTTAGAGCCTGCGATAACGCCAGAGGCAAGTGTTCTAGCAACCATAAAACATGTTTTTTTCTTAAAAATAAATTATAAATCATTAAAGAAATGCATCAGTATCACAAAGTTATAACATCATATGTTTAGCAAAACGCATCATGTCATGGTCATTAACCTTGAAACCTATAGGAAATTTAGATGAAATTATAACATGAGCAACATAAATACAATAAAGTCCGCACAAGACCGAGTTAGCTGATTGGATTGGCTTATTCATCAGTATTTGGTTTCCCTCGTGGATAGAACGTCTCATATTTTTGTATACATGTGGATAGTTGTGTAGGCTTCGTCCAAGAGGATCTGCAAAAAAAATTTGACCACCAGCTTGAGCAAACAGTAACCAATGAGTTCCTGGCTGGTCTGAGTTTGATGCGTTCACTATCATGAAAGTATTGTCACGTTTCAATATTGTATTAAATGCTAAGTTAGCGGGAAAAATGCCACAAAATCGATGTTTCAAATGCTTGCATCGGTGAATAAGCTCAGTAATCTGTAAATTGTCCATTTTTTTTCACCGAGTCAACTCATTAGAGTGTTTTTAGCTATTTTTCTATCGGAACGCACGTAAACTGTTGATGCACGCTCTCCCATGAAAAGTAACTCTACATTTTCCCCCAGCGGTGCATCAAACTTCAGTTCTACTGAAATGGTGCAATTGGTCAATTCAGGATGAATAAAGTCATGTGAAGCCTCCTGAGTAGATGTGAGATCAAATGCCATAATATAATGATTGTGATAATTAGCCAAACTGATTCCATGACTATTGTTGAAAACAAAGTCTAGAGCTTCCAATGTGTTATAGTATATTCTTTTGTTATCAGTCGTTGACACAGGAGTTCCTGCAATGGGCAGACCGTTTCGGTAAACAATGATTTCATTCAGCTGAAATTTTTGATAATGAAACGGGTTTGTTCGGTTAGTTCCCAGGTATGCTGTAATCGAGCTCATTGCTAAAATCATTCGACGAACTGGCTCTTTGGCAAAAACGTCTTCTTGTCGCCAGCTTTGCACACCAGTTGTGGCCAAAAAAGTTCTCGGTAAAACTTCAATATAATTGTATATTGCGGGTGTTTTCAACAGAGTTTTTTCTATCGACGATAGCACAAAATCGGTTACTGTCATTTTGCGCACATATAGGTTAGCCTCTGTGATTTCAACACGGTAATGTTTATCTCTATGCTCAGACATGATAACAAAGTCATTAGGAGATCGTCTCAGAGAAAGTCTTATTGTAACACCGCTGATAAGATGTTTGTCACATGATAAAAAATCACAAGCTATTTTACCAAATAAACGGAATTCGGTTGATGCAGCTACGATTCGTTTACGTTCAGCGACATCTTCAGCTCGCCCATTAGCACCATCAATACCTGATGGATTATCTTCATAATAATAACCTTGACAAACAAGCCATGTTTTCTTTGCATAATTACCATGTGAAAATTCGGTCTCAATGAAACTCTTATGGGCAAAATTGGCATTGGTTGTTGAAATTTTTTCTCCATTCAAGGACATTGTGCATTCGGAAAATAAAGATGAAAGTGGATTGTTAACCAAATATGGGGTGTCTCGTTGTGCTGCCTCTGTAGCATGAGTTCGCAGTACATTACCATTATTTTGAACAACGCGTGCTACAATCTCCAA